>NC_042616.1:741208086-741508086 GCF_901001135.1 Rhinatrema bivittatum | reverse complement strand
ACAGGAGCGACATAGGCGGAGACAGATTAGGCTTGAAACAGAGGTGGAAACAGCAGGCACTTCAGAGAGCTGTGCTGCTAGCCCAAGCAGGAGCAGCACTGTGTCAGCGACAGATAGTACCTCCTCCTCCATGTCAGAACGCCCAAGGCATGTTGCCCATAAAGATTCATCAGTTGTGCAATGGGCGAGAGAGAAAGCAGCTGGCATGAGTGATTCTGAGCCCACCCAAGCAAAGGAGACACCAGCACAGCTGTCAGTGACACGGTATCTCTCAGAGTCGATAGAGAACATGCAGACAGATCTGCTGGCATATTGGGCACACAAGTCCACTGTCTGGCCACACCTAGTCAAAGTGGCTCAGCAATATCTGTCATGTCCACCAACCAGTGTGCCCAGTGAACGTGTCTTTTCAATGACAGGGGATATCATGAGCCCTCACCGCTCAAGGCTGGCACCAGAGTTGATAGAAATGCTAGTGTTTTTGAAAGTAAACCTGCCTTTGCTTGGGTTTCCAAATTTTTCCTGTGAATGGCAAGATGAATAAAAGCAATTCAAAGCCTTGCAGCAGCTCCAACTGCCTCCTATGCTCCAGATAATATAAGCACTGCAGCACATGTACCTGACCTCAAACGCTGTGCATGACCGTCCACTGCCCAGTCTGTACGTCCCTACAAGGGCCTGACCACAAATGCTGTGCCTGATCGTCAACTGTCCAGGCCTTATGTTCCTACAAGTGTTTGACCTCGATTGCTGTGCCTGTTAGTCCAGGCCTTATGTCCCTAGGTGGGATTGACTTCTGTCTTCGACTGCTTTGCCTGTCAGTCCAGGCCTTATGTTCCTACAAGTTTTTGACCTCGATTGCGGTGCCTGTCAGTCCAGGCCTTATGTCCCTAGGTGGGATTGACTTCTGTCCTTGACTGCTTTGCCTGTCATTCCAGGCCTTATGTTCCTACAAGTGTTTGACCTTGATTGCTCTGCCTGTCCATCCAGGCCTTATGTTCCTACAAGTGTTTGACCTCGATTGCTCTGTCTGTCCGTCCAGGCCTTATGTTCCTAAAAGTATTTGACCTCGATTGCTCTGCCTGTCCATCCAGACCTTATGTTCCTACAAGTGTTTGACCTCGATTGCTCTGCCTGTCCATCCAGGCCTTATGTTCCTACAAGTTTTTGACCTCGATTGCTGTGCCTGTCAGTCCAAGCCTTATGTCCGTAGGTGGGATTGACTTCTGTCCTCAACTGCTTTGCCTGTCAGTCCAGGCCTTATGTTCCTACAAGTGTTTGACCTCAATTGCTGTGCCTATCAGTCCAGGCCTTATGTCCCTAGGTGGGATTGACTTCTGTCCTCAACTGCTTTACCTGTCAGTCCAGGCCTTATGTCCCTATGTGGGATTTACTTCTGTCCTTGACTGCTTTGCCTGTCAGTCCAGGCCTTATGTTCCTAAAGGTGTTTGACCTTGATTGCTCTGCCTGTCTGTCCAGGCCTTATGTTCCTACAAGTGTTTGACCTTGATTGCTCTGCCTGTCCGTCCAGGCCTTATGTTCATACAAGTGTTTGACCTCGATTGCTCTGCCTGTCCATCCAGGCCTTATGTTCCTACAAGTGTTTGACCTCGATTGCTGTGCCTGTCAGTCCAGGCCTTATGTCCCTAGGTGGGATTGACTTCTGTCCTCGACTGCTTTGCCTGTCAGTCCAGGCCTTATGTTCCTACAAGTGTTTGACCTTGATTGCTCTGCCTGTCCATCCAGGCCTTATGTTCCTACAAGTGTTTGACCTCGATTGCTCTGCCTGTCCATCCAGGCCTTATGTTCCTACAAGTTTTTGACCTCGATTGCTGTGCCTGTCAGTCCAAGCCTTATGTCCGTAGGTGGGATTGACTTCTGTCCTCAACTGCTTTGCCTGTCAGTCCAGGCCTTATGTTCCTACAAGTGTTTGACCTCAATTGCTGTGCCTATCAGTCCAGGCCTTATGTCCCTAGGTGGGATTGACCTCTGTCCTCGACTGCTTTACCTGTCAGTCCAGGCCTTATGTCCCTATGTGGGATTGACTTCTGTCCTTGACTGCTTTGCCTGTCAGTCCAGGCCTTATGTTCCTAAAAGTGTTTGACCTCGATTGCTCTGCCTGTCTGTCCAGGTCTTATGTTCCTACAAGTGTTTGACCTCGATTGCTCTGCCTGTCCGTCCAGGCCTTATGTTCCTACAAGTGTTTGACCTCGTTTGCTCTGCCTGTCCGTCCAGGCCTTATGTTCCTACAAGTGTTTGACCTCGATTGCTCTGCCTGTCCGTCCAGGCCTTATGTTCCTACAAGTATTTGACCTCGATTGCTGTGCCTGTCAGTCCAGGCCTTATGTCCCTAGGTGGGATTGACTTCTGTCCTCAACTGCTATGCCTGTTCGTCCAGGCCTTATGTCCAGTCCTAATGGCTGAACCCTCGTTGCAAAGGGAAACCTCAGTCTCTGGCAATTAAAACTAGTACTCCTTCACAGCATTGATCCTTAAATAAAACAAAGAGTTTTCTTTAGTTTCAGGGCAGAGAAGATAACTTCCTTCGTCTTGCTTATGAAGTCATGATCTGTTTGCAAATGATTAAATCCGAACAGTTTGTACCATTATACACTCTAGTGGCCAATCCATTCCAAGGAAGCCCTTTCCTGCTCTTAGGAAAGGTAACTCTCCCCGGTGTTGCAGCCTATCTCTTAGGACCTGTTTACCCATGTTTAACCGCTGTTCACATGGCACCCTGCTCCCTGTCGCCACGCTTTGAAGGCTCATGCTCCACTCTAGGGGCCAACCCATTCTAAGGAAGTCCTTTCCTGCTCTTAGGAAAGGGAACTCTCCCCGGTGTTGCAGCCTATCTCTTAGGACCTGTTGACCCATGTTTAACCGCTGTTCACATGGCACCCTGCTCCCTGTCGCCATGCTTTGAAGGCTCGTGCTCCACTCTAGGGGCCAACCCATTCCAAGGAAGTCCTTTCCTGCTCTTAGGAAAGGGAACTCTCCCCGGGTGTAGCCTGCCTGTATCTATCTACCCTCTGACCCATGTTGAACCGCTGTTTGTTTATATGGTAACCTCCTCCGCCTCGGCATTGACAATTGTCATATGTATATTCAAGTTTCATATTACCAAAATGCCAGGAAGAGTGCAGATGATAGCACATATCAAATCTTGATTCTTCTAAAGTATACTTCATCTGTATGTACTCTCTTCTATCTGTGTTGTTAGGTGCCAAGCACACTTTATTAGTACTTCTTCTTAGCTTCGGAATAGTAAAGTTCTTCAAAGCCTCTGTTTCTACTAAAACAAAAGCTGGCATTTGGGATTTTACTTCACTTGATAAAGTCCTTTTTATTAGTGTTTTACCTCCAGTCGTTTCTTCCATTTTGAAATCAACCTCTTTCTATGCCAAGCTGTACTCTGACTGCTTTCCGGCCTACCTGTCTTTTGTCAAGGATATTCTCACACTACAGTCCCTGGGAATCCTGGGTGCAGCCAGCCTGATTTTAAAAGACCAGCGAGAGCCCACTGGACCCCAATGGAAACCCCACACTTTAGGGGTGAACCCATTCTAGGTAGCCCTTTCCTGCTCATAGGAAAGGGAACTCTCCCCAGGTGTAGCCTGCCTGTTTCTACCCTCTGACCCATGTTGCACCGCTGTTCACATTCACCCTCCTCTGTCTCGGCCTTGAAAACTCTTGTTTGTATATCAGCTACATCCACCGGATTTTAAAAGACCAGGGAGAGCTCACTGGACGCCAATGGAAACACCCCACTCTAGGGGCAAACCCATTCTAGGGAGCCCTTTCCTGCTCATAGGAAAGGGAACTCTCCCCAGGGCTCTTGTTTGAATATTTGCTACTACCATCAAAATCGGCACCTGCAGATGCTCCACTCCACCCAGGCATAGTTCATCATGTTTCAGGTCCTAGCACTCGTGTTAGACTCCCTGGTCCCTGTTTCAAGATGGGTTGGGTGCACAGTATACACAGTTGACAGTCCCACCACATGCTGAGCCTCGTCTTGTCTTGCCTCCTTGTCTTTCCCTTATCAAACCACAGGGAACTGACTACCTCGGCTCTGCCAGCCTGTCTTGCCCCTATCAACTTTCTGCTACTCTGCCTTGCTGCCAATCACCAGATGTCTCACTCAGCTCCTTGTAGTGTTATTGCCACTATCATGGTTCCTCAGTGTGTTGGTGCTAGTCTTTCTGCTTGTTATGTTCCCCCTTCATTGTGCTGTAGGATGTCAATGCCACTTGTTTTACCGCTTTGCCAGTCATGCTGCCTTCGAGGGTTCATGCATCTGTTATCGGTGCTCTCTATTGAAGCTGTGGTGTGTTTTTGACACTCTTGCTGCACTCTTGCCACTTCTGGTACCCCTTTGCACCTTTACAGTGCCTTAGGCTATTCATACCACTTTGGTGCCACTTTGCCACAGTCTAAGTACCTTGGAGCTCTTCTGTTGTTGTGATGATTGCTCCCCAAAAGTTTCATCAAAATTGATAATAAAACCCCAATTCTGCAGCCAAAAATAGGCTGGAAATCCTTCCCCCATTGACTTTAATGGGAACCGGAAAACAAATTCACATATCAACATATCGGGGGCGCCATACGTCCAAATGTAACGGGAATTACCCCCGACAAATACGTATCACGAATGCAACGAAAAGTTTTTGGCTGCACATCCCTAATGTTTAGTAGCACAATAGAAATGATAAGTACAGGACTACTTCTAAAATCAAGTCCAAAAGCAAAGCAAATTCAAGCAACATTGTCTGAATTATCAGGAAGCCTGCTCACCATGTAAAAATGGTAATTTTGTTATGGGTTTGACAGTTGTTTGGTTTTGATTGTAAGTACTACTATGCTTAACATAAAGCATGGGAGTAACCTGCATTCAATGGCAGTTTTTCTACCCTTAAACATGGGGGGAACCTGCAAGAGTGGCAGTTACTACCATAAGAAACTTGCTGGTCTAACTGGATGAACATTTTGTCTTTTTCTGCTGACAAAAGTGACAATACTGTGTTATTGTGTAAGTACTAATAGTAGTAGCAGTAGGGTAAAGCAGGGATGAAGGCATTTGCAGAGACAAAAATTTAATTTTGGTTTGTTTGTTCATTTCTTAGGTCACAGTCATTTGTTTGATTCATTTCAAATGAAAAATGTTTATTCATTTTATTTGTTCACAAATTTCTTATTATAGTCAATGGATGAAGTAATGCAGCCTATTTTGGGTTCCAAAATTGGAGCTTTCTAATCATTTCTAATGAAACTGGCAGGTAGATTTCATTAGAAGGATGAAAGGCATACTAATGCATGAAGACTATGTATACATGGCACCAAAAGTGGCTTGAATATGTTCTTAAGCACCTATAATGTGACAACATGGTACCAGCTATGGCAGAAGTTCTCCAAGATACCATCAGAAGAGCAAAGCAGCATCAAGTGTGACTATAACACCCCAAGGCTCCAAAATTGAGTCAAAGGGCAACAACAACAGAGTTATGAACCCTCTAAGGTTGTACAAGATGGGGAAAAGTGGCATCAAATCTGTCATGAACAGATCAAATCTCCATGAAGGGGGAACAAATCACCAAAAAAAGACAGTAAAACCCCCAAATCACTGATGGGGCCAAAGCAATATAAAGTGTGGCATTAAAGCACCAAAGCATTATGGAAGATGCTAACTTGCCTTCCAGAGTGTCAATAACATACATAGGGTCCAAATGAAGGTCAAAGGGCTCTGACCAAATTGGTATAAAGCTCTAGGCAGGGACAAGTCAAAGGTAATCCCTGGAGGAGGCCTGATGTTTCTGTATGCTGTAGTTAGGTGAAGGAGGTTGTCACACGGCCCCAGTGACATAGTGAGGGCAAAGGCGATCGGCGCCATTTTGAATACTGGCATGTGACGGCCGGAGTGCAGGAGGTCGCTTCCGGACTCCCGCTGGACTTTTGGCAAGTCTTGTGGGGGTCAGGAGGGTCCCCCAAGACTTGCAAAAAGTCCCTGGTGGTCCAGCGGGGGTCCAGGAGCGATCTCCTGCATTCGGGCCGTCGGCTGCCAGTAATCAAAATGGTGCCGATAGCCTTTGCCCTTACTATGTCACAGGGGCTATCGGTGCCATTGGTCAGCCCCTGTCACATGGTAGGAGCATAAGATGGTGTTGATGGCCATGTGACAGGGGCTGACCAATGGCACCGTTAGCCCCTGTGACATAGTAGGTCAAAGGCTATCGGCACCATTTTGAAACTGGCAGCCGAGGGTATGAGTGCAGGGGATGGCGCCCGGACCCCCCGCTGGACCACCAGGGAGTTTTGGTAAGTCTTGGGGGGGTCAGGAGGGTGGGGGGTTGTAGTTAATTTAATTTTAGCGGGGAAACAAATAGGAATTAATGGATAAACGTATTGGGGGGGCCCCCTTGCCGAATGCAACATATCTTCTCCCCGATGAATATGAATCCCGAATGCAACTTATGGCATCCCTCTGCACATCCCTAGCATCTAGGGCAATGTTTTCCAAACCTGTGCTACCATAAGATCTATCCAATTGGATTTTCAGGTTTTCCACAATTAATACACACAAGATAGATTTTCATACATGCATATTCATTGTAGTAATCCTGAGAATCTGGTTTGCTGTGCCTCCAAGAAACACTACATTACAGCTCTGAATTTATCTCATGCCCTTTTAAATTCCATCACTGTTTCTTTCTCCACCACCTCCTCTGGGAGGATATTCCAGGAATACATCATCTTTCATGTAAAAAATATATTTACTGATGTTCCTAAATCTATCCCCTTGGAGCTTCAGATGATGACCCCTAGTTCTACAGCTTCCGTTCCACTGGAAAAGATTTGCTTCCTGTGCATTAATAATACCTTTGCTATGGAACTCAATGCCAGAGAATCTTTGAACTGGAACTGACATTAAGAAATTTAAGAAAGAACTGAAAACTTGGCAATTCGATAATACCTACTGTCTGACTGGTATAATCAATCCCCCTCACTCTGATAACCAACTATAACCTGCACATTACCTCATACTCTCATCCCCTCCTATAATGATTACAAATGCATCTTATATTTATTTATTTATTTATTTATTTATTTATTGTTTTTGTTATACCGAGTTTCATGATAGGCATCACATCAACCCGGTTTACAAATAACAAGGAGTGTAAAGCATAATGTAACGTAAAAAAACAATATTTTCAATAAGAACCTTGAACTTTAAATACAGTGAATCAGAAAAAGGGAGAGGGAAAGTTACAAAAAACAAGGAAAATAAACATGGGATGGAAGGGGAGAAATTGAACAGCACAATATTTACATTTCAGCCTATTGATACATTAGAATAGCAAGTGAAAAAATAAGACTATGAAACGGTACATAGGTAATCAAATGAATAAATATGACACAGTTGTGAATGGTAATAGTATGATAAATATTCAGCAGGAATTAGTGAGAGAGGGTTTGAGGTTGGTTGATTTGTGTTTACATTCCATTATTGCATACGAGTTAGTGCTAGTGAGAGGAGGTTTTATTCAAGGCTTGGAAATGCTTTTTTGAAAAGCCAAGTTTTTGTTTGTTTATATGTTTGTTTGTTTATATGTTTGTTTTTGAAATAAACCCTTAGATTTGGAATGTCTACCTGTATGTATGCCTGCCTTTGTAACTCATCTTTTGTCTGTGAGTGTTAAACTTGTACACCATTATGATCTAGTGATTCTCACATGGAATGATGGTATATAAAACATTCGAATAAATAAATCATAACCAGGAAGCTTTCTTGAGCAATCTTCCACAAGATGTTTATTTATAAATTCCTTCAATCGTCATTCGCTCACCAGGTGTCATCAATGTTAAAATTACTTTGCTTGAGGGTTATAACTAATGATATGACTTTTAAACTCAGCTACTTCAGAATGACAATTAATGAAAAGTTCAAAAAACTCAAGATTAACATGGAACAGTGTTATTATAAATCTTCCTCCAATAAGGGAGGAAGAAATATTTATTAAAAGGACAACCGCTCTCAAACTGCCACATTTTTAATGAATCAGATTCATGCAAAATTAGAAATACATTCACTTATTTACTTATCGGTGTTATCACAATAGTCCCTTTTTTATTCATACTTAGTCGCACTGCAAGCCACCAGATACCCCAAGCAGGTATTATCTATCCAAAAACTGAAAAAAGTGAAAAAGAAGAATCAAAATCTTTCCTTTTAAACTGAAGTCTTGTAAGGGAAAAGTTCACATTTATATGAACGTAACCGTATTCCTAATGTTCCTATCTTCCTTCAAATGACTGATGATGTGAAGTGGTGGCTTGTAGATCCCAAATATTAAAAATAAACCACAACTAATTATTATTAAGCAACTACAGAGTGACAATAAGGAGGCACAAAATGTATTCTCTACTAATATGACTCTTCCTATGGTTAAAAAATGATGGGCCAGATTTTAAAAGCCCTACGCCTGCTGGGCCTATTTTAAAAAGGCCCCGCAAATGGACGTAAAGCCCCAGGATGCGTGAAAGCCCCGGGGCTTTACCAAAGGGGTGGGGCGGGGGCAGGGTGGGATGGGGGTGGGGCCAAAGGTCTCCCACACAGAGGCCATTGCCCGGAGGCAAGTGCAAAAGGTAAGACAAAGGTCAGGGGGGTTAGAGTAGGGCTAGGGGGGGAAGGTTAGGGGAAGGGGTGGGAAGGTCAGGCTAGGGGGAAGGGAATGGTGGAAGGCAGCACAGCTTAGAGCTTGCAAGGTACACAATTGTGCACCCCCTTGCGAGCAACGATCCCCAATTTTATAACATTCGCGCCGGGTAGCGTTCGCACATGTATGCCCGCGCGCACCTTTTAAAATCTACCCCAATATGAGAAAAGCGAAAAATGGAAATAAAATGCATACTGAAAAAAGGAGCTGCCCTTACAAATGAACACATTTTTACATTTTGTAAATCATATTGAGACCCTGCCACAGAGCCCTCAGGGAGCAGAGCATAATAGGAGCAGACGCTGCAGGAAGGATTTTTGAAAAGGTTAGGTAAGATGGAAGAAAAGATAGGATCGGGTCTGGGAGCAAGGGAGCAGAGTGAAGAGGATGAGACTGGTCGGCTCATTTTGTGCTCTCTTGTTTATTTCTTTCATAATATCAGCTCAATGCTCCTTTCCTTTCAGTACATACTCTCACTATTAGATATGAAATACATCAATCAAATATCAACTGTTCAAAAACTAAAAGGACTTACCATGTGACAGGGGCTATCAGTGCCATTGGCCTGCCCCTATCACATGGTAGGAGCAATGGATGGCCCGCACCATTTTTTAAGTTGAGCCGGCCGTCCATTGCTCCTACCATGTGACAAGGGCCATCCAATGGCACCGATAGCCCCTGTCACATGGTAAGGACAAAGGGCCACTGGCGCCATTTTGTTTACTGGCAGCCAATGGCCCGAGAGCAGGAGATCATTCCCGGGACCCCCGCTGGACCACCAGGTACTTTAGGAAAGTTTTTGGGGGGTCAGGAGGGTGGGGGATTGTAAATAATTCGATTTAAAGGGTCGGTGTGGGTTTGTTTTTTTTCAGCTCGGGACAGCCGAAAAAAAAAAAGTCTGGACCACGGGAAAACCGGAACCGATTCTTGCACCCGATTCACATCTCTAATAATTATACTATGCACATTCTTTATAAAATTCATGCCTTCACATATAACTGAGGGTTATTATGAGCACATATTGCAATTATGAATTTAAAACATATGTGCCTACTTTATATAATGGGTAGCGAAAGCATGCTGTTTCCTGCTTTTGAAATTTGCTCATTTACTGAAACATATGCACTTACTTTCAAGGTAGAGATATGCAATATTTTATAAACTATGTGGTTTAGACACATTGAATTAAATGTGAATAGCACTACTTACACAAACTATTGAAAACTACCCTCAATAAGAGCTTTGGCTTTCTCATTCATTTGGGCTTTTTGAACTATAATGCTTTAGTATCAAGTCTTGTTTCCTCTTATACTGAGTTATAAAGGTGTATGCAGAGAACCTATCTGACCCTGTATCTGTAATTCTGCTGTTTCTTCACTGACCATATAAATAGACCATAGTACTCAAAAGACAGGCTTGGATGTATTGAGTTAATCCAATAAAAAGGTGTCAGCTACATCTGATTTATTGACCCTTAGTTCCACATATTCAGTTGGATTAGCATGGTGGCCTCTAAGACCTTGGAAGCTCAAATGCAAAACAAATGGATAATTTAGTACATCAAAATTCAAATTTATATATCTGTCTAGAACAGAGGTGGCCAACCTTCAAAACCAAGATAAAAGTAAGAAAAAATAGTAAATAAAGAGGGCTGTACAAGATACCATACTCCTTACACTAGTTCAGATTCAGTTTCCCACTCTTCTATGAAACAATATATGCAGAGCAATTTCATATAAGAGATAAATTAAAAAATACCTACTTTACAGGTGGAGACTTTTGATTGATGAGGGAAGTAATTTGTAGTAAGAAGAATGATATACAGTCAGTAATATAGAAAGGGCTGGTATTAATTAATTTGTTACAATGTTTTATATATTTATCTACAGTTTTAGGCTCTTTGGAGAAAATAAACTGTATGTTTTTCCTCATTTTTTGTCCATGAAAAAAAAACGTAGAATATTAGCCACATTTGTACTTATAAACTCAGATTTACATGGTATGGCTAAGAAAAAATGTTTTGCATGAAATGTTACATTAATAGTTTAATCTTCAAAGTTTTATCTTCTGATTGCTGATTTCTAAGAATGTTTTGCTGGTTTTATTACTTCAGCCTTTATGCCTACCTTTTTGTCCTTACAAATTTTCAGGCCAATGCAATACTGTGTGTTTAGGCTAGTGCTCAGGTCAACCCGCAGTAGGATGTGTGTTTTAGATGCGCGCCCATAACCCTTATGCAATAATGGGTACATTTTCAAATTGGCACGCATTCATCCATGTGTGAGTGGTTCCCAGTGCATGCACATAGCCGTGCCAATTTTATAACCTGCACATGTCACCACGTGCATGTTATAAAATTGGCTACCCACTAGGGGAGTGCATTCGTTTCCTAGGTATTGGTAATCTGCAATGTATAGGGCCATATTTGTTGTATTCGTGGGGAAGCGAAACATATCGCGATTCCCCACGAATACAACAAATCTTCGCCAAATTATTCTGCCGTCTAAAGGAGCAAATTTAAACAAACCCCCCACCCTCCTGACCCCCACAAGACTTGCCAAAAGTCCCTGGTGGTCCAGCGGGGGTCCGGGAGCGACCTCCTGCACTCGGGCCGTCGGCTGCCAGTATTCAAAATGGCGCCGATAGCCTTTGCCCTCACTATGTCACAGGGGCTACCAGTGCCATTGGTCAGCCCCTGTCACATGGTAGGAGCACAAGATGGTGCCCAATTTTATATCGGCATGCGCATGCACATGCGGGTGCCAACTTGTGCGTGCAAGGGGGGAATTTTATTTTATAAACCCTCCAATGCAATCGGCCCTTTCCCAGCTCCCTCCCAGTCCGCACCTTTATTGGAGCAGACTGGGAGGGAACTTCCCTAATCCCCTACCTATCTTTCTTCCCTTTTCCCCTCTTCTCCCTGATGCCTAAACCCCACCTTCCTACTCTAATTTTTTTTGTTTTACAACTTACCTGCTCCTGTGCGCACCAGCCAGCTTCTGGTGCATGCTTTACTGGGACAGCAACTAATAGTGCTCTCCTTGCTGGACCTCATCCTGCCCCACCCAAATCCCACCACCGGCCCTCCTCTTTTTAAAAGCCTGGCATTTACACCCATACCAGGAGATACATGTGTGGCTAGGTTACTTGAAAATGTGCTTGGCACGTACATGGCCCGCACTCAGCTCACTCTCTGGATTTGCTCACATCAGGCTTTTAAAATCAACCCCTAAGGAGATTAGTGTGTCCAATACAAAATAATATTGGTGGAACTATCAGATATGTGCTGGTTTGGATGTGCATTTGGATGTGTGTCTATAACCCTTTATGCGATAACACTAGGCCCACCAAAATTGTCTTTACCCTGAACTAACCTGCGTGCACGTTTTCATGCAGTTTTGTTTTAGGCTCTATAATTGAAAGAAAAAACATAGTATTCATGTAAAAATTGATGCTCTATTATAAGTAAAGATCAAATTTAACCATTTTGTCATATTATTTCTAAGTTTTGATGGTATAGTCTGTGACAACCAATTTTCAGTAATGACACATTGTAGTATTTTGGCTTGTTCATAATAAATATAAACATAAAGGGGCAGATTTGTAATCCTACTCGCCCGGGGTACATTTGTGCGCGCTACCCGGCACGCACAAATGTACACCCAATTTTATAACATGCGCAAGCTGCCACGCACATGTTATAAAATCTGGGGTCGGCACGCACAAGTGGGTGCACACTTGTTCACCTTGCACATGCCAAGCCCTAGGGGAGCCCCGATGGCTTTCCCTGTTCCATCCAAGGCCACTCCGGAGCGGCCTTGGAGGGAACTTTTCTTTCTCTCCCTCCTACCTTTCCCTCCCTTCCCCTATCTAACCCACCCCCCAGACCTAAATTCCCCCTACCTTATTTTATTTTTTATGCCTGCCTCTTGCAGGTGTATCTTGTGCTCACCGGCCAGCTGCTGGTGTGCCAAACTCTGGCACAGCCACTGTGCAGGAGGCCTCGGTCCCACCCCCGGACCACCCCCAGTTCAGCGCCACAACCAGGACCCTTCCCCCGGACCGCCCTTTTTTCAAAGCCTCAGGACATATGCACCCCGGGACATATGCAGCGCACACAGGGGTAAGTTTTAAAGGGTTACGTGCATATATTACGGGTGTAACCCTTTGAAAATCTACCCCAAATTCAACATAAAACAAAACTAGATGCAAAAAACAACAAAAACCTTAAAAACTAAACTCAAAATATGGACTGTACTGGGAGCGGCAACACCCTAGAACTACCATATGCATGTTTTTGTGCACCTATTATTTAGGATCTATAAGTGAAAGAAAACCAAATACTTGTGTATAAATAAATGCTTTATAAATAATATGGACAAGAATTAAACATTTCATCAAATTACTTTAAATTTTTTACAGTTCAGTCTGTGACAACAGTGGTTTCTTTACTTTAGTACTGTACAATTTAAAAAAAACCTCATTGTATTGTTTTAGTTTGCTGATAGTAAATGTTATTCAAGTGAACATAAAACTAGATGCAGTAACCAACAAAATAATTAAAAACTAAAGATAAAATATGGATTGTGCATCTACAGTAAAATCTAAACATGTACTTCAAACATCTAAAACTATCACATGCATGAAAATATGCAACTATGTTTTAGGTTTATAATTGAAAGAAAACTTAATTTTTACTTACAATACAAATTAAAATATATTTCTTTCACATTTTGTCAGCTATTTTTCAGGTATTTGATGACATTTTTCACATCAAAGTTCAGTTTCCCTAGAACTGCTGCAGGCATATTTTTATACAATTGAGAAGTGTGAATGCTCACACAATTCATGTACCTGATTGTAGCAGGTTGCAGTTTCATCATTTATGGCTCAGTATTGTGCAAATCTACAATGTAATTCAAGTTAGTCTTACATGTATTTCTATTTTTATTTCATTCTGCACTTACCTGGGAAATACATTATTGCTATATGTGCCTTTATGCTCTCTACTGTGCACACTCCCCAGAGAAAGTGAACTCAGGACCTTGAATGTCATCACTAATAATAATATTATATGATGAACTTCTTTGTCTGAAAATTTTACCCCTAACCTATTTAGATTTGCTCCACATATGGTCACACTCTTGAATGGCTGGCAGCACCTGTGCCAGTAAATGTTTCCTTATTTCCCCTCATCCTGATTCATCTTCTGAGGCACTTTTACTTCCATCTATACTCTATTTCTATTTCTGGCTGTACTTACTTGGCAAGGAGCTTTGAACTACAAAATTTGGCACCAGGATTTCATTAGAAACAGCTGTCCATCTACTGTACCATAAACGAATGAATAAATAATAAAAAGAAAAATAATTCTGGGCCAGTTTTGTAGCACATTTGTATGCTGCTAATAAACCATTCCAAATTCATGAAAACAGATCAAACATTAACTTTCACTTTCTTGGCAGAAAGTTAGGTTCACCCAGAAATTCCTCTGTGCTAGGAAACTGTTGGGGAGTGCTAGGGAGCGGTCATGATTCAGGAGAGAGAGTGTGTCCTTGGGCCACAGCATGGCCTCAGAGGGGATTCCAGAGAAGCATCAAGGCAGGTGAGATATATCCAAATATGGGCGGACAGGCTGAAGATTCAGGGCCCTGACCTCCACCAAAACCAAACACACAAGAAGAGATTCAGCAATGCAATGCTGGTCTCTGGGGTAGTCCTTTTGGACCTGCTGCCTGAGAATGGCAGGTGCGACAGAATGAACAGAGGTTGAGGACAGGTGATGACTGAAGAACAAGGATAAGACATAGGCACTTGGAGACTAGGACAAGACAAGGCACTTGGAAACTCAGGCAGGCACTACCCCTCAAGGTGCCCTACACAGCCCTCCGTGGGCTGGTCACGTACCACCCTGTCCCACTGCATGCCCTACACAACCTGAAGAGGCTGGGCACAGACCACGCAGAGAGCAGGACAAGTGGAGGACTAAATCTCAGGACAGAAGAGGAATCTGGGCAGTACTTAAATACAGATCCAACTAGAACAAGGCTCCAATGACCAGAACACGACTCAGGCTCAGATTCAGACACGGATAAAGGCAAACTCAGGCTGGTCATCTGGAGGTGGAATCCAGCGGTGAGTAAAGGCTGGAATACCTGGAGCCAGGAACTGGAGGAACCGGGGCAACTAGACACAGGAACTGGCATACTTGAACAACTGGAGATGAGAACCGAGGACATCTGGAGATGAGGAAATCTGGAGACAGGAACCAGAGAACTGGAATGACAAGGCACAGGACAGACAAGGATGCAGGATCCGATGAGAGACCAGGAACCATGGATGAAAACAAGAGAGCTCCCACAAAAAACACGGACCTTGAAGGAGAGACGATGGACCTCGGAGCCTCCTGGATAAAGAGCTGGAATGGAGCATCCAGGATAAGGCAAGCTCCTTGCGAAGGCAATGAGGGAGTGGCAAAGAGCCCTTTTATAAGGTTGAAGAGAAGATACCCTGAAGATGTCATCAGACAGGGCCGGAGGGCTTTTTCCACTGTGAGCTCTTTAAATATCAAATAGAGGCACAGCCGCATGCCTAGAGAAAGGCCAGGACCAGAGCCAGCAGCGGCAGCACCCACATCGTGAAGTAGGTTGGTGGCAGCACTCCTGCCACGAAGAAGGAGGAATGTCGGTAGAATCTGGGCCATAAGAGAGGTGCAGCATGCCAGTGGCTTCCTACCGCAAAGGAGGAGCAAGTTGGTGGTGGCTCTGCCCATTGTGGAGCAAAGAACGGTGGTGGTGCTTAGGCCGCATGGAGGTAGCAGCAGTGGTGGTGACCTCCAGGCCACAAGAGAGGAACATTGGCAGCAGCTCTGCCCTCTGCAGAGCACGGACGGTGGCAGCACTTGTACCACACAGGGCAATGGCGTCAGTGGCCTCCAGGCCACAAGAGAGGTGAGAGGCTGCTTGTGACTAGGCCCGCAAGCAGCATCCTAACAGTTTCCTCTACTCAAAGACCCCCCCTCCTCAAGCCTCCTTTCTGTAGTTTGGAAGGGTCGAAGGTATAACATCCATACCATCAGGGGGAGATCAAGGGTCCAAGAACTAAAGCTGGAATTCCTTGGCTAGGGATTTAAGCGATGAACGTACTCAAAGCTGAAGACAGGGAAAGGAGGTAGTCAAAGATTCAGGTGAGGACATACACAGAACATCTATGAAGGCACAGATATACTTCTTACAGGGTTGCAGGACAGCTAGGCTGCATCTCGGGTTCTTGCAAATAAGGTCGTAGAAAGCGTTTTTCCCAAATGCCATCTTGGAAATAGCAGGGTGAGTGGTCAGATAATCATTTCTTATACTTCCCAAGGCTGAAGTGGTTATTGAAGGGATAGAGAAAGATTTGCAAGGTTGAAGTTGTGTTGAAGAATCCCAGGAAGGGATGAACTCCAAAGATTCTACTGAAGCCGAAGCTGAAGACGAGATGTCTGGACAGCAAACTGGGAAGTACCAGTGAACTTGATATTTCTTGAAACTGAAAACATTCCAATGGTTATCCAAGCCCTGGTTGAGCATGAAGAAACATATATAGTGTATGGTACTGAAGTGGTTCAAGAGCAAGGTAGAAATTTCAATGGCAAGGTGACAAGGATGAAAATCCTTGCTTGTAGTATTCCAGTAGTCATAGGCTGAGTAAGGAGGCTATTCCAGATAGTCGCAGCGTGGATTTTACTTTCTGGCAACAGACTGAACATGGAAGTCCTTTTGTTGGTATTCTAATTCTGTTCTGGAATGGACGCTGGTAACCTCACTATTTCTAGAGTTAATCCCATAATGATGAAGCATTGCTTAGAAGTATAACAGAAACTGGTGGGGCTGAGGTGTCCTTATAATTGCCTTGGAAGCCGAATGCTTAAGATAGGCTAGGACTCCAGATCTTCTGGTTTTAAGGTGAAACTGACTCTTGAATAATCTTGATAGATGGTGGAATTTGCCAGGTGCCATTTAGCAGGTCAGAGTCTTGGTAAGGGAGGACCATCTAATTACGGCCTATGGAAGAGTAGGTAGCAAGGCATCTTCTGAAGTATTGAGAACCATGCTGGAGATAGTCTTGTTAGGAGGAACAGAATGGTCATATGTCCTCAGTAAGCTTATGAAACAAGCTCAAGGTTCTTCATAGGCCAGACAGCAACCAGCGATAGCATCTCCAAACCAACCAACAGCTTCCTACCAAGCGTGGCATAAAAGTGCAAGGATCGCAGAAGATGGTACTGGTCCTCTGAGCAAGAGGCAGCAATGACTTGCAGGACTTTAGATAGGTAGCTCTCAATTATGCCTTCACAAAGAACAGGGATTTCCTTTGGCAGGGTAGTAGGAACCAGGGAGCATCCAGGAGAAATTCCAGCAAGACTGTTTGTCCAGGTGATGAGGAAGGCTGGTACAATGGAAGAGTTCAGCACTTGCACAATACTGGAAGGTAGTGAGGCAGAACTGAAGCATGGAAGCTGGTCGAAACCTGGAAATGCTGAGCGGGGATAATTGGAGATCAAACACAAGGGTAGAAGTAAAGTTATCCAGACCCCCAATCAGAAGATTACAATGAGTTGGGGTGCAGGTGCCTGCTGCAGGTCATCTGGAATGAGGAGCCCAGAAATGCTGTAGATATTGGGAACTGTGGAATGCAGATGCCCCATAAGAGGGAATGAGGCCTGTCGATGGAAGACATGAAGTTTTCAGCTGCACAGTGATAACATCCTGGGTGCAGATGCCTCCTGCAGGTCATCTGAAATGAGGAGCCCAGAAGGGCTGTAGATATTGGGAACCATGCGATGCAGATGCCCCTTGCAGGAGAATGATGCTTGTAAGTGGAAGACATGAAGTTTTCAGCTGCATAGTGATAACATCCTAGATGCAGTCGCCTCCTGCAGGTCGTTAAAAATATACCCAGGCCATACAGATGCTTCCCAAAGAAACATTATTAGTAATCAAGTGGGCAGGTGCCTCCTGTGGGTCGTAGAAAACAAAATCCCAAAAAATGGCTGGCACCCCCAGCAGGTCAAGGGATTTGTGGGAAAAAACTTGGACAAAAATTCTTGAGTCAAACATTTCTTGGAAGTCCAAAGCATGGGCCCGTCACAGGAACACACTCACCGGATACATGGCCTTCGCAATCTGTTGGGGAGCACTAGAGAGAGGTCCCAATTCAGGAGATTGTTCCCTTGGGCCATGGCACGGCCCCAGAGGGAACTTTGGAGAAGCACTGAGGCAGGCAAGACTTATCCAAGCACAGGCAGACAGGTTGAAGACTTGGGGCCCTGACCTCTGCTGAACCTGAACGCACCAGAAGAGACCCAGCAATGCAATGCTGGTCTCTGGGGTAGCCCTCCGACCACTTGATAGCCCTTTTGGACCTGCTGACTGAGAATAGCAGGTGTGACAGGATTGAGAGAGGTTGAGGACAGGCAATGACTATAGATCAAGGACAAGACATAGGCACTTGGAGACATGGACAAGACGAGGCACTTGGAGACTAGGGTGAGGTGTGGTACTTGGAGACTTGGATGAGATGAGGCACTTGGAGACTAGGACAAAATGGGGCACTTGGAGACTCAGGCAGGCACTAGCCCCTTTACAGCTCTCCATGGGCTGGTCGCGGACCTGTCCCACTGCATGCCCTACACAACCTGAAGAGGCTGGTCACGGATCATGCAGAGAGTGTGACAAGCGCAGGACTGAAGCTCAGGTCAGAAGAAGAATCTGGGCAGCACTTGAAGACAGATCCAACTAGAACAAGGATCCAATGACTGGAACAGGACTCAGGCTCAGATTCAGACATACAGTGTTGCGTTCATGCCTGTTCTCGCTCTCGCTCCACCATCTATACCATAGTGGTGACTCCCTTCGGCTCTGATGGACAGATGCTGCCGTGGCTTCTCGCCATTTTTCCTGGAATCCCTGGGCTGGCCTGATGCTAAGGATCCACCATGTTCCTGATGACATAAGGGCACGCGCACGCTCCAGAGTTTGTACTGGAAAGCACGCAAACCTCGGGGGCGTCCCCCCATTGTGACATCATCCGCTTCCACCTTAAAAGGTCTTTGCTTGCAACTACGAATCAAGTTAGCAAGGGGAATTCTTTCTCCACTGCTCTATCTCCACCAACTTACCTAGGGGTACCCACTCCTCGGGGGCCCCGCTCTCTCTTCTTGATTTCAGATTGCTAAGTTGGGATCCGGTACTCGATCCTCGAGGGCCTATGTCCCTGAATACTCAGAAGACTCCTTACTATCTGGAAGCGATCACAGATGTGAACACAGTGAGTTCTATTACAGATAGGAACCGGTACTCACTCCACGAGGGCCTATGTTCCTAAAACCCTCCAAAGACTCTTCTATTCCAGAAGCCATCTCATATACAGATATTGTGAGTTCTCATTCCAGACCGCATATAGGAACCAGTACTCACCTATGGCTCCTGTTCCTGATTATACTGAAGACTCTCTGTTGCATAGAAGCCATTACAGATCTCTGCAATTGTGAGTGCACCATCTACTACTGGTTATGTATCCAGCATACCCTGCCTAGTCACTACCTATAGTCTCTCTCTACAGCTCAGCAACCCAGAGACCACAATTCTAGTATCTGAGGGACTTCAGCCCTGCCTAGCCGGTGGTCCCTCTCAGGATATCCTCCTGGGGGCGCTTTCATCTGCCATCGGCCCAGGGATTCACCAATTTACCTTAAGTGTTCATTCCTTACACTACTAGAGCGGTATTATACGACTGCCACTCTGTGGGAAGCCAACCCACCTCAGATCATTAACTCCGCCTATGGAATATTACAATTGTTAGCTCTTCCCCTTGGCAGGGTGATCCATAACAGATTGCTAACTCCCTTGCGGACTTATAACAGATTGCTACTCCTAGCAGCAGGAGATCCATAACAGACTGCTAACTCCTCCCTCTACAGGAGGAGCTCGATAACAGATTGTTAACTCCAAGCAGCAGATTTACAACTGATTGCTAACTCCTCCCTCTACAGGAGGGAGGAGTTAGCAATATAGGAGGAGATTTATAACATATAGGCAAACTCAGGATGGTCATCTGGAGGTGGATTATGGCGGCAAGCAAAGCTGGAATACCTGGAGCCAGGAATTGGAGGAACAGGGCAACTGGACACAGGAACTGGAATACTGGAACAACTGGAGACAAGAACCAAGGACAGGAACATCTGGAGATGACATCTGGAGACAGAAACCAGAGAACTGGAATGGCAAGGCACAGGATGGACAAGGATGCAGGATCTGATGAGAGACCAGAAATCACGGACAAAGACAAGGAAGGTCCCATGAAGATCATGGACCATGAAGGAGAGACAACGGACCTCGGAGCCTCCTGGATGAAGAGCTTCAATGGAGCATCCAAGAGCAGGCAAACTCCTTGCAAAGGAGAGGAGTCCTTTTATAAGGCTGAAGATGCCTGGAAGACATCATCAGACAGGGCCATGGGACTTTTCCCACCTCGTGCCCTTTAAATATTGAAGAGAGGAGTGCCACAAAGTGATCTGTATATATAGCAGAGGCTCTAAGCCATAAGACACCACAAGCAGACACTGAAATCAGCATAATGCAGGGAAAATGTACAGTACAAGCACATGTGCATAAAAATGTGCCCTTGATGGTTCTAGGGTGTTTCAATTTTAAAGGAAAACCGAAGGGCCGGGGGGGGGGGGGTTAAATTATCACAAATTGAAGGTTGTCAAAAATGATTAAAAGTCAGGAAGTTTCAACTTGCAGCAATAATTTTTACCGATTGTTCAAGCATTTATAGCTTTTGAATGCATGAAAACATGTATTCGGTAAGTCTTGTGATAAGGCGATTAGCACATTCAAAATGCATGTCCAAAACATTGTGTAGCTAATAGTGCTCATCACATGTAAATGCCATTTTGATGAGGCTCTTAGCTAGTATGCCCTTATATAAAAAGTAAAGGTGAGCCTGACACATACATTTTTACCCTCAAAAATTTACACCAGCATTAAGTCTTGAGGACCTGGCATTAAGTCTTAAGGAGCCCCAAAGGTTTACTGAAAAGCAAAACATGCTGCTTTTCTGTGGTTCCTATTTCTTAATTGCATGGTGATATTAAGTTGGAGGAACCACAGAAAGCTATAACGTGAAAAAAAAAAATAAATGTCTTGCAGGTGGTTAGGTTAGGAAAACAGACACTCAGTTTTATGAGCATCCATTTTCCTAACCCGCGCACATCCATTTCTCCTGGGCGCCCAATGCCATGGGTGCACTAGGGATGCACAATGTATCTCTAGAGTGTCCTTTTTAGCACAGTGGCTCATTTGCCTATTGCATAGAGAGCCCAGGATAATTGATTATATGCATGTCAAAAAAAGTGCATTCAGTTTGGATGCATGTTTTAGTGCGTCGTTATTGCATTGGCCTGTTTTTGTGTGTGATTGTATTGACCAGTTAAAGTTTCAATAATAATGCTAAAAATTTCTGACAAATTTCAAACCTATGACAAAATGTTATTTTGTTTTCACAGGACTTAATATGTCTGAAGGTTTTAATTCTTCAAATCAAACCCATGGTACAAATAGTAGTTCTGTGGCCATTGCTATTCTTGTGCCTTTTTTCGCCCTTATCTTTGCAGGTTTTGGATTTTATCTTTACAAACAAAGGTAAGAACACATATATGCATATTCATTCCAGAAACCCAGAATGAGTCACCATAGCAGTACTCCAAATGCATTACAACACCATAACATAATCAAAACAATATAAACAAGCTCAGGACACAAACAAACCATACCCTAGAAGATATTTTTCTAATAAGATAATGTTAGTTAGATACCCTTTAGAAATGTTTTATATAGAAATACATTATTCTTCTAGGGGTAGCCTGCATAGAGTAGCAGTTGCTAATACCCTTAAAAAAAATGTTAAACTTGCTGGGCAGACAAGATGGACCATTTTGTTTTTATCTGCCATCATTAACAATGTTGTTATATTACTATATAATTTTGCTTTGAGTGAAAATTGTGACATTTGTAAGTGGCAATGCCAGCCTTATTCAGAAATAAGGAAATAAACATGATTACCCTTACACTAACATTATTTACCTTCTGTAAAAAAGGAACTGCATTTCTGCTATGCTTGTACTATGTTAAAATCAATTTTAAATTATCTATGAAATCTGACAATACCCCACTTCCCCTACTATTACTAATTCTACTACTGACTACTTGATTTCAACTTCAAATCTTTAGATAAACTGAAGCATATATGGATATTATTCACAATGTAGGTATTGAATTTGAACTGACATAAAATTCAGATTTTGAATGGGAAAATTAATTCAAATGTTATTTTGCAAATATGTGACTCAAATTCAATTGATAAATCAATTAATTTGGATCAACTCTGAATCTGATTTTTTTTTCTTTTTTAGAAAAAAAATTAAAATTTATTGGACTTACCATAGAATTTATTTCCTGAACTAAACTGAACTTATTCCATTATCGCGAATGCCAGTATAGAAAAAATTAAAATAAATAAATAAATAAATAAATATAGTGGAATGATGAGTTGCGGCCAGAAAAGAGGAAGGGGGCAATAGTCTGAAGCTGGCCACATCACAGCAGCAAGTTTTCACCTGCTATGGCTGCGGCTGCACCTCACACGGTGGCCCCCATAGAGCCACTGCAAAAGGTGTTTTTATTTCTGGCACTACTGCTGGCGATAAGGTATAAAACATTATCACCCGCAGCAGTACCGGCATAAAATTCTGTTTACCTCACCCAATGTCCGCCTTAACCCTGCCCCTTTCCCTCATTTAAATGTTAAAGTCAAGATGTGGTCATTACCGCATGATTTAGGCCTATATTTTCTAAAACACCACGGCGGCGTGAATCACGTGGTTCAGGGGGGTGAAGCGGGGGGGGGGGGGTGGACCTGCGATAGCCAGCAGCGATCGCACCCCCATGGTGCGACTGCTGCCGGCTTTCGCACCCAATAGCGCCATCATAAAAGGTGGTGCTATTGGGTACAAAATAGGAAGCAAAAAGGCTCCTTACCTTTTCGCCGTCCACGCTGTCTTCGCGGCGTCCCCCCGACTCCTCCTCTTCCAGGGCAGATGCTTCCCCAACTCCGCCCCTTTTCAGCTATCGCACGGGAAAAGGGACTTTTCACATGCAAAACATCCTTTTCATGTGCGCTAGCTTTAGAAAATGACCCCCTCAGGTTATCACATACAATAATGTCCTAATGCACTCAATAACAGCCCATCTTGATTTGAAAAATGACCCCCTTAGTTTGGATTTAGAGAATATTTATAGATATGAATTTGTTTTTGTATTTTAAAAGTGTGTATTTGGATTGATATTTCCAAGTATACTCAAGTTGTATTGCAGCTCTCTGCTGTCAGTACTCATATTAGCAACTTCTTGTCATCATTGGCAACTTCTCTGTGACTCCAGAATCTATTCATCCAGTGGATGATTCAAACAATCTATAAATCCTATATGTGACACCAGCTTAATTTGTTGAAACCTACTGAATTGAGACAATTAGCCATTTTAGACTGTTCCATTGAATGAGCAGGGATACACAACTACCTACAGTAGTGTGGTTTTACTTCATTACTTCTAGATGAAATGATAATGTAGCTCAGTGTTTGCCATTATAAAGTTCTGCTATTAAATATTTGTTTGCTTTCTCTTACAGGACTGCACCTAAAACACAGTATACAGGATGCTCTGTACATGAAAATAACAATGGTCAAGCAGCTTTTGAAAATCCCATGTATGATACAAATGCAAAAAATGCAGAAGGAAAAGCTGTACGATTTGACCCCACCTTGAACACAGTCTGCACAATGGTATAACATGACCATGCTTTATCACTCTCAGAAATCTGGAAATTGAGACACTACACAGTGCGCTTCTAGTTCACTGGTCCAAGCAAAGCACATTTTCAGGATCTATTGGGTGACCCTTGCCTGACGAATGATGGATAAAGTGTTCTCTTTTCATAGGATAGGACAAGAAATCTTCTTCATGTTTTTACCATGGAGCGTTTTGCAGAAAATCAGCTGCACTCCACGAGTGCTTTCTCACAATTGATTTTTCTTTTTTTGAAAAAGGAGATTATTCTAAAACATAAACTTATTTGCATATATTGGAGGAGCATCCATTATCAGTATTTCTGTGCTTTTATAAACTATATTAGAGGGGCTGGGTTAAAACTGCAAAAAACATATAAGGTAGAAAATAAGAGCTAAGCTTACAGGAGACAATATTTTTCAGACACTTGGAACAGTCATGAGATACAGGTATTGCTATATCAATCCCATAATGTACTTGGTCTCATCGGATGTAAACACTTTTACTCAGAACTTTATTCTCATAACAAAATTGATGATTTTTAGAATTGCACTGTTGCCTTTATTATAACTATACCACAAAGACAAGTACAACATGTTTTCCCAGAAAAATCAAGTGCTAGTCAAGGATTTCTCATGTTCAGTGTATTTAATTGTTCCTTTGCTTCCTCATCATTACTTCCATCTTAATTTTCCATTTTTTTTAGTTGACAAAAAGGCATTTGCAGCCAGTAAAAGGACTCTGCTGCCTGTGGATTTATCTGCTGTGGAGCTTTGCCGGTATGAGCTAATGTTTCTGTGAACCATTCAGTCTTGTATAAATAGTTTAATAATGTTTTCTTATGGAAGCTCTCCCATTTGACTGAAGATGGTTTGAAAGTGTGTGACTCTTTTAAATCACATTCTGCCATCCATCTAATCTTGGACTAATGCTAAATTGTTTGAAAAAGAAAAGAGTGCATAAAATGAGAGAAGCTCATGCCATTTCTCAAAACTTGTTTATATCATCCTTGCTAACAAATATTGAGTTATAGTGGTACTGAGTGAGCGTACATCCCCACAATCCCATGAAAACAAATCAACAAGGCATTTGCTAATACTTGCTGGTCCTTTAATAAGCCTCTGCCTTCTGTGCCAGGCATAAATCCTTCCATTCTCTAATCAAGACATGCTTATATCTCTTATGCCATAGTCAAACTGATATGGTATTGTGCCAGTGATTATGAGTAACAATTACAATTTTTGGTTAGAAGAATAAAAATAAGGCATAAGTCCCATTGTGGCAGCAATAGAAGTTTTGCAAGATGAGTTTCTTGGAATTTTTAAATTGTGCTCATAACCTCAACAGTCATACATCCATATGCAGAGATCATGTTAATTGTATTAAAGTGGATGAGATTAGCTCTGATGGGTTATCACGTGGGAAATGTGTCCAGTCAAAGGTAAGCAAAAATTGCTTTATGCAATACAATTCATCCTATGACAAGAATTGATTACTCTCTTAAACATGTTTCTTATCATATACAGTAAGAATAGTCAAATTTAGGCTGAATATTATGCTTTGAACACATTATATATCTTTCACAAGACCTGTAGGAGTCCATTTATCACATTGCAATAACACATGTTAATCAGTAATGTTAGTAAAAGCACCCATTTGAGATTAATGAGGCCTTTTTATTAACAAAACGCACAACAGTGCACATAATGCATTTAAGCTCAATTGGTTAAATAGGAACCATAGTACCTGATTCACTAAGAGTTTTTCCCATAAACATGAATCTGGCCCATAGTTTGTTAAAATATCCCATTATTGCATGTTTAGCTTCTTAAGTCATAGACATGGACTGAAGAATATGATTTCAATTTCTAATAACAACTGATCCGTCCTATTGCTTTCCTGCAATTTTAATCTTGTTCATCTCCTCCCAGTATTCCCATTGTTGGATTTATTTTGTTAAGACTCTCATTTATCTCTTTTAGAGGGTAATAATCAAACTGCCACATTGATGCTTAGTCTGTGCGTACTTTTTACCTGTGATTTCTTTATCAAATTTCCAAGGGAAATCACTTGTACCTGCTGTTTTTGGCTGAAACCGTACACACATGTATTTTAAAAAGCAGCTTAGGTGTGCACTTTTCCTTCTAAACACAAACACGCCCCTGGGAATGCATCCTGTCAGTGTTGCTAAAAGTGCATGCATTACAGATCAGCGCACAATCTTTCAGTTATATCGAGAGTGATAATTTCCAGGTAAAACATTTTTTATTTGTGTAAAGAGCTTTAAAAAATTGCCTTCTTAGGAGGTAATTGCAAGACTGGTCGCACAGGTGCAAAGTTTGTTGATGCTTTTTACCTGCAGACTTTGCACACATTTTCAAAGTGAAAATCTGCACATATTTTCATTTTGAAAATTAATCCAGAAAACTATCCATACAACTGCTGAGTAGTGTGGGTCCTGTCCCAGAGAAAGACTCACATTCTTTTGAAAATTAAAAAGCATGCCTGTAGTTCCAAACCACTTCCCAACCCTTCCCTGGGAACACTTCTTGTTGTGGGTAACTTTATGCACATAGAGGCCCTTCAAATGGGAAGGGCAGTTTTAAAGATTTCCATTTCTACAGGTAAATTACTGGTTTGCATGTGGAATTGACTTCAAAATTACCCTTCCTTGCTCCAAAGAGATGCACAGTAAAATGTAGGCACAGGCCCTCACGATGGCTTCATGCATTCCTACCATACAATAGAAATATGATTTAGAAAACAAGAACATATCATGGTTCATTGTTGCATCCATCTGATCTCAATCTGGTTTAATATTCAGCAAAATCCATTACATCCCATGAAAGCAGATGTATCAGTTCATCTATTTTGGGGATCCAAAGCAGACAGAGGCACATAACTATTTGAGCAGGCTGACTGCTATTCAGTGCGAAGGGCAGAGACAGTATGGGAGGCCAAATAAGAACAAATTGGGAAAAAAATGCAAGCTCTAAGCTGTGAAATTCATGAACCATTTCTGCATGCATGATTCTCAATTTTTCTAATTCAACATGCAAAATCACTCTGATGATAGTGGTTTTTTAAAGTAAACGGCAAGAATACTGCACTCAGCAAGCTCAGAATGTGTTTGTGCAATCCAGGGGCAAGAAGTTAAAAATGCCTGTCCATCCTTCAGTTAACATTTCATCTCATTTCCATACTTTCTAAGACACTTATTTATCCTGGATTTCACATCTTGAAATTGTCAATGTCTGGTGTTATACACCTGCATCAAGCCTCTGGGAAAGGCAGCTAAATGAAAGAATAAAGAAATATATAAAACTGCTTAGTAAGCGGAACCATTACCATCAGTTGTTTGCTTATTATTTATTTATTTTATACTGGATTTCCCATCTTTTGTCAGAGAATGCCAAAATGACCCTCTCATCCTACCCACAGTACAATACAGTGTATAAATAAAGGTTGATGGTACAGCAAATCACACTTAATGGTCCCATTTAAGTTTCATACATAGAAAATTTAGCATAAATCAGAAAAGAAAAGAGTCCACTCTAACCCCCTGGCAGACTAGCAATCCCTCCTTAACCCAGTCAAAAATTAAAATCCTTCCTGTCTGCCTCATGCAAGATTATGCAACCTCAAATAAAGAACCTAGCTCCAAATCCATTCTCCCTCACAGACACTCTTTCCTAATGCAGGAAATATAACTCTAAGAGCTAATTAATTAGTAGATGCCTGGTCAAAGAGTTAAGTCTTGACTTTTGTTTCCTAAAAGTTAGATTCAATGCTAAATGAAACTCTAGGGTAGGGGTAAATAACTCTGGTCCTGGATTGCCACAAACAGGTCTGGTTTTCAGTGGATGTGCATGCACAGTGGATGTGCATGAGGTATAACTGCATATAGTGCTACCATTGTATGCAAATATACCTCATATATATTCATTGCGGATGTCCTGAAAACCAGATCTGTCTGAGGCACTTCAAGACCAAAGTTGCCTACAAGTGCTCTAGGGGAATCAAGTTGCATAATGCAGGAAGAAAGGAATATAAAGCACAAAGTTTGGTGACCATCAATTTAATGACCAGGAAAGGTGGGATGGCTAAAGGACTGAGGTGAGATGATATCAGCATCCATATATGGGAACATGCCAAGCATTATGTGTTTTCGATTAAGATCTGCTCTGGTCATAAATGGTTAAACATGCCTTTCTAAGAATTTGAGGAAACACCATTCTCCTTTTTCAATCCTAGAATGATTTGAAAGACCTGGTACTTTTAAACCAGGTCAAAGTAGCATCAGAAATAAACAGTGAAATAGTGGTCTCTCTGCCCCTGCACACAATGGAACACTTCCTTAAGAGAAGTTCCTAAAAAAAGAAGACAACAAAGCACTATCACACCAAGGCAAGAATACAAATATACTTAACATCTAATAATTGCATCCTTTATGTAATAAGTTAATCACCACACACTTTCTAGAGAACTGTTAGCTGAAGCATTAGGACACTATGAGGTTTATATACTAAAACATATGCTTGACCTGATTTTTGTGTGCATAAGCTAAAAATTGAATGTTTATGATAAAAGCCCATTTAATGGCCTGTGCACTAAATTTTAGCTCACAAAGAAACCCCACATAGCTCACACACAAAATGGTTGTCCTTGCTAACCTCCAAAATTACAAAATGTAAACAAAGCATGCCAAAATTCCCTTTCACTTTGGGCTGGTTAGCAGGATGGAGTTTATCTACATCATTCTCCTTATCAAAATGGCTGAACCCCCACATCAAGACCATGAATTTTCTTCTGCCATAGATTTAGCACTCTTATCATCCCCTGCATAAGATCAACCCCCTCAAAGCCCCATGCCCAACATATTTCAAACACTCATGACTCTTCCTACACCTGATGAAATCAGTTCAAAGCCTCCTCCACAGCATATCAAGCAACCCTAAAGCACTAGAACCCTGATGTAGCTCAATCATCCACAAACCCTTGCAGCAAAATAAACACCCCTAAATCCCTACAGATTGAAAAACAAAACTGATCCCTACACACTTATCATATAAGCCCAAGATGTTCCAAACCTATCCCCTGAAGGCCAGTCTCAAAACTTAAAGCCTGAGCCCCAAACTCCAACCCTCTGGGATACTGTTTATTATTCTGGATAGTCCCCAGTCCCAATCTTCACTGTAAGAAGTGACATGAGAGCAACCTGTTAGCATCATTTCAGAGCTCCAAATAACACTATTAAGTAGTGCTTTGCCACTGTTTTTAGAACTGGAGACCCTTCAGTTTGTGAATACAGATTTCCCAAGAGATTAGAAGAGGTTTAGGAATTGTGGATTAGGGTTTTCTTATTGGAGGTACTTCTAGGCTAGGTCTTTGATGTGCAGGCTTGATCTTGAGAGGCTTTGGGGTGTTTTATCTTGTGTGAGGCTTTTGAGATACTTGATGTTTGATCTGCATTGTGTGTGTCAGGGGGAGGAGTTGAAGTCTTGATGTGGGGTCTTGACTTTCAGAGAATGAGTCATTCTTAATAGGGGATTGGGGATGATGAAATCCTCTGTGCTAACCAACAAAATAAAAGAGCCAGGTAGGACTCAAATAGGGATCTGTTGGAGTAATAAGCATACGGCCCAATTTTAAATGGCCGGTGAGCATAAAAAACAGGGGTTATGTGTGCGGCCGGTCCTTGCACACACAGCACACATTTTAGAAAGGGCTCTGCCACATGCATAACCCTCGTTATGTGCTCAAGAGCCAGGCCTTGTTATGCGCTCAAGATCCAGGCCTAAGAAAAAGACAGGGAGGGGGCGGGGAGAGGTGGTCTGGGGAGTGTGGAGGGGCTTGAGGTGCCAGGGAAGTGCGTGTCGGCACGTGCTAATGCACGCAACTTGCTACTGCTCCTTTGGAGGAGCAACAGGTAAAATTAAAAAAAACAAAGGTACACAGGATAGGGATAGGGGGAGGGCAGGAGAGGGGAAGGGGAAGGGAGGTTAGGGTAGGGGGTAGGGAACTGGGGAAGGCTAAGATGTGTTGCAGCGCAAAACTAGCAAAATTATATCCCCCTTTGTGTGCGCTGCTGGCGCGCGCATGTTATAAAATTGCATGTCCATGTGCGCACGCTGGGTAGCGTGCGAACATGGACGTGCACATGCATGTTTAAAAATCTATCCCATAGGTTCTACTGCACTTCAGAGGCAAATGAGGGATGGAGAAAGGGAGTTAACAGTAAGGTCAACTTTGGTTAATCATTATCAACTGTTACCAAAACGTCCGCAGGTTAAAACATATTCACAGATTATTTTACCACTGAGAAATACTGTCAAGAAAATATCAGTGAAGACAATCAGTAGAATTGTCTTATATATATGTCAATGATTCCTAGTCTCAGACAAACAATATTACTGTAATCATTAACCGAAGGAATCCAAATCCTTATCTTGTTATAATCTTTATCTTTGCATGACCAAAACATAAAAGAGGCAATGTGAATATTGAAGTTTCTCAAGCAGTTGAATAAGCTGCAGATGAAATACTATCTATATAAAATGTAAGCAAAGCTGGACTCCAAATGAACAATTTAAAGGCTAGGATCTATAAAGACATCACTATCAAGGAAAACTAAAGTGGTTCCATTATTTACCTAGCAGAATACTATCTCTAGAGTTTTGAGTACCCCCTTAATCATAAAGCAGGCTCTGTCTTAATATATGGGAAAGGAGTAGGAATTGGAGAGATTTTGGTGATGGCTTTCTGATGATGGCTTTCTGGGTCATTGGTGGAAGCAAACTCATATGAGTACAATTGATAATCTCAATGGCATTAGGGAAATAAGAAATATCAAAGCAGCCTATTTGCTTCTCTTTCTTGTCTTTGTCAATACAAAAAAACTGGATAGAGTTAGGCATGCAGGCAATGTGGAGTCCAGAAAAAATTGACATATCTAGAGAGAAAGGACTGACCGATGCCAGTCATGTTTCTTAATATTCTCTGGGAGAAGCCAGTAGTTAAATACTCAGTTTATTAATTAAACCTCGCTAGACAACTTATAATGGTGGCCTTCCTAAAGGAGAAGCAACTTGTGTGACTTCTCAGAGATCTGGAAGGTGAGAGTTCTGGTCAGCCTGAATCCACTCTGGCATTTTCTCTCGGTTATCTCCTCTTAATCTGCCTTGGAGCTCGGCATCTCCTGAAACAAGTACATGCATTCCTAGAATCACTAAGGTGTCCCATAAATTCATATCCCTTTTCCTTAGAACCAAGTGGAAAGGAAAGCACCACCTTTTTGTATGTCTTTTATTCAGGCTGAAGTTAATTGTGAGACATGAGCATGCAATGCATTGAATCTGCCAAGTGACCACCTGCCTTCCTCCACGTGGTCCTCTTAGACCAATATTGGCATACAAAGATGATGCAACTATCACAGGACTCTCTCTTTAACCATGTCAAAAAAGATGCACTTTTTTTTTTACAGTTTTTTCTTCAGACTTTGTTTTCACATTCTATTCCAGTGGAGCCACATACAGTAAAAGAAAATAGAGTGTAATGTGCTGGATCTCATGGGAGAAAAATGAAATAACTTATACAGTTTTCCTCCTAAAGAAAATAATGACAGCAATGGGAGCTAAAGAGAGACCAGCCAGGCTGACTCTTGCTCTGAATAGGGTAAATACATTTGGGGAAGTAGCTGAAAGGAGGAGAGTAAAAGTCACATATCTAAGGGGGTCATTTTCGTAGCGTATCGTATGCATGCGATAGCTAGATTGGGGCGGAGTCGGCCCCGGAAGAGGAGGAGTCGGGGCGTCTTTGGGCCAGACGCAGTAGAAACTTCACTGGCGGCGAAAAGGTAAGAACCCTTTTTGCTGCCAGTAGCGTGCCCAATTTCACCACCTTTTACGATGGCGCTATTGGGTGTGAAAACTGGCAGCGATAGCACCACGGAGCTATTATTGCTGCCGGCTTTCGCAGGCCACCCCCCCCCCCCCCGCTTCACCCCCCTGCCCCCCATTACCGCTGGATTCTCTAAGGTCTGCGACCTTTGAAAATCCAGGCCTAAGTTGCTAAGTTAATCTTTGAGGTAGTGGTAGAGAGGCTGAATAGCATAGGTGAGCTCCCTTCCTGTTCACTGCAAATATCACTCTTTTGGTCCCTATAAAAGTCTTTTTGACAGTATGAAAATATACCCAGCAGTGGTCAACTATCCTATTTTAATACAGTAGATATTTGGGAAAATCCTATATCTGGCTTCCTAGAGGCAAAAACCTCCAAGGGTGAATGAACCTTAGAATGCTCTTTCAATTTAGTTTTAAGGTAGAAATATATTCCATACCAGATCAAGTCTTTTATTTATTGTAGATAATTGTTTTCCTTTTATGGCATGAACTTATTTGTTTTACTCACATCCCTTAAAAATTAACACTTAACTCTGTGAAATTCTAACCTTTATTTAATACCATGATCCAGAGTGCCTACCAAAAAGTCATCATACCCAAGACTGCTGCTCATATTTCTAGGATAATCAATGGTATTATTTAAATTTCATTTTGCAATGCTTTGTTTTGAAAACACCTTCAATGTTTGTCAAACCTATATTTTCTTGGAAGGAGGCTGTTTTGTATTTTATGTTATTTCTTTGATTGTTATTTATTCTTGTTTGTTGAAATGACTGCAATAACTATGATTCACTCATTAATGGTAAAGTTAATACATTTGAGATCTTGTTAAAAATGTTTCTTCTGCAACTGGCTACTCCTCTTATATTAATGCATACACTTTTGTAAAGAAATATATTTTTATGAAAAAAGAATTTGTAAAAGTATGATGTAAATTTTCAGTGCAATGTAAACAAAATAAAAATGGATAATTGATTTTTTAAAAATGAACTGTGAATGTTTTATATTAAAAATACATAACATTTCTGAACCATGTTAAGCTGTGAGATGGACGAAAAGGCTTCAATAACAGGATTTCATTTCCTCTGAAATTTCAATCAGCTCGTGGGTCCAAAACAGCCAATCCTAATCTGTCTTCAGAAGGGGATATAGGAAATGATGCCAGAAAAACAAGGAAAAGGGATGGAGTTGGCCTGCTTGCACACTTTAGTCCTGATGGCTAATTGCAGGCTAAAGACTTGAGATAATCAGACTCACTGGCTTCTAATCCTTGGCTCATCCAAATCCACCCCCCCCCCTCCCCACCAACCATCCCACTATACCTCCTTACAGAAAGTAATATTCAAACTATCTGCATTGGGAATAATTGGACAGAATGACCATATTTCAAAATGACTGGTAGATTGGAAGGGTCAATGGGTCTTGATGTGTGTCATCTACCATAATTCTATGGGAATAAGTCCATGGTACTGTTAACACAGACCCCTAGATTCATCATTTATAGCAGAATGATGTGTCGCAAAAACAAATGTGCATGTAATGAGTTTTTGTTCATCTTTTGGGGCAGAGTTGCATCTTACATGAAAGTTTTCCAGCCCAATTTACAGTCTGCTTGGAGCAGATTAATTTGTGCATGTCCTTGGCCAATTACTCTAGGATTTTTTCAAAGGAAATTTATGTGTGTAAGTTTGTCTTGAAAATACTTCAAATCCATTACAAGATTGACTGTTATAAAATCACTATCTAATAACATAAGAACATGCCATACTGGGTCAGACCAAGGGTCCATCAAGCCCAGCATCTTGTTTCTAACAGTGGCCAATCCAGGCCATAAGAACCTGGTAAGTACCCAAAAACTAAGGGCCTCATTTTCTAAAGTATCACAGGCCTGCGATACTTCAGGAAATGAGGGGCGGGGGGCCGAAACGGGGGGGCGATTGCTGCCGGTTTCGCATCCAATAGCGCCACCATAGGAGGTGTAGCTATTGGGAGCGAACGCGGACGTGAAAAGGGCCTTACCTTTTCGTCATCCACGGTATCTTCGCGGAGTCAGCCCCGGTGATTCCCCGACTCCTCCTCTTCCGGGGCCGACTCCGTCCCCATTTTGGTATCGCACGTGAAAAGGGACATTTCACGTGTGAAACGTCCCTTACCACGTGCGATACATTTAGAAAATAAGGCCCTAAGTCTATTCCATGTTACTGTTGCTAGTAATAGCAGTGGCTATTTTCTAAGTCAACTTAATTAATAGCAGGTAATGGACTTCTCTTCCAAGAAGTTTGTGACCTGGCCCAGTGACGCTGTCTGTGAAACTCTCTCAGAAAAAATTAAAATATTGTTCTGTCCCTCCCGACGCAGCCTCGTGGCGAAACACGGGTCCGTGTCGGGGGACCATTCCTGAAACATACCCTGTTATAAACACTGTGGAGTTGCCATCTCAAAAATATAATTCTTTCACTTAAAATGATGTGTGGACATTGAGTAATTTTCTGCACATTTTTTTGCTTTATTTGATTGGTTTGCGTGCAGTAGTGCTCCCTTCTTGTTTTTTAGATAAAAAATAAAAGCAATTTACCATATAAATCAATTGTCTAAAAATTGCCCCTGTTAATGTGGCTAAATATTTTCAAGTTATTCCACAACTGCATTAAGAGGAGATGTTCCTGGGGCATGCTTAGGTCAGGGAAGAAGAAACATAAAACACATTTGACCAACATGATGAAAAAACATGACATTTCAATAATATTTATATGATCTCTAAACAGAGGAAAAACAGTATGGGCCAGATTTTTAAACCTACGCACGGGCGTAGATTTGTGCGCACAATCCAGGGTCAGCGCACAGAAGGGGACCATCGGCGCCATTTTTATTAGTGGCAGCCGACGGCCCGAGAGCGGGAGATTGCTCCCGGGACCCCCACTGGACCATCAGGTGCCTGTACCATCAGGTGCCTGTAAAATGTTTTTTGGGTCGGGATGGTGGGGAAAGCTAAGGGATTAGTTTTAAAGGGTCGGGGTGGGTTTTTTGTTTATCGGCTCGAGTGCAGCCAATAAACAAAACTGTGATCGGGCCAGACAAAAAAAAACACAATGTGAATCGGAACCGGAATCCGAACTGATTCCGCTTCCGATTCACATCTCTAGTAACCATAGAGGTTGAGGAGCATGCTGCTGGTTTTGGCTGTTGCACGTCTGCTGCCCTGACCATACCCCCTTTCTGCTAATGCCATAATTAGAGGCTCTATCACCTTTTCCCTCTGCTCCAAACAAGAGGGAAAGAATAGTAGCAGTTGACCATGCTCTCACAATTTCAGTTTCTTCTGGTTTGAGCTGACTTCCAATCCTGGTTTCTTGTTCTAAAAAAAAAATCTCTTTTAAGGTTATGGACAGGACTGCTTGTTTTTTTCACTGATACTATTACTTTTTATACTTCTCACAGAATGGGATGGCTCTGTAACAACAGTCAAGCCTCTACTTTTGTCATTCTCTCTTCTGCCCTTTCCACACAGTGACATGAACTGGAGTTCCCCAGGGATCAGCGTTATTGGCCACCCTATTTAACATATACCTTCTTCCCATCTGCCAATTACTAAAAGGTAATGGAATCACCTAATTCCTTTAAGCTGACAACATTCAACTTCTAATTCCCATCCAAAATTCAATCGAAGACACCTACAAGAAAACCTCAGCTCTACTTATCTCAATTAAACATTTCCTAAATTCTCTGAAGCTCTTAATCAACATCGACAAAACTGAAATAATACTCATGGACAAAAAACCCAATCCAACTCAGCCACCCCTGCCTTTACTTGACAAACAAATGAACTCTATACTCCCCACCACCCACACCAGGAACCTTGGAATTATCATTGATAAAGAACTTTCATTCAAGAACCACATATCAAATAAAACTTAAAAAGGATATCACAGACTTCTAACCCTAAGACATTTAAAACTGTTTCTTAACCCTTATGATTTCAGAACTGTCTTACAACTACTCATTTTCTCCACCTTCGACTACTGCAACTCCTTACTAATTGGAATACCTTATTCAAACCTCCAACCACTCCAGGTTCTGCAGAACTCAGCAGCCAGAGTTCTAACAGGAACAAAGAGAAATGAACACATAACGCCCATATTGATCTCACTTCATTGGCTCCCAATTAAAGCACGTATCAAACACAAATCAATGGCTATTAATCAATTATACTTAGAGAATAGCCACTGCTATTAATTGCATCAGTAGCATGGGTTCTTCTTAGTGTTTGGGTAATTGCCAGGTTCTTGTGGCCTGGTTTTTGGCCTCTGTTGGAAACAGGATGCTGGGTCTTGATGGACCCTTGGTCCATCCCAGCATGGCAATTTCTTATGTTCTTATGTTCTTAAAATTCTAAACAATGATCATCAAGGACTAAATGGCTTAAACATAACCCCGCAGAATCTTCAAAGAAACCTACATTCAAACAACTCAGGATGCTTAAACATCTCCCCCCACCCCCCCCCATCAGAGATGTGCATTTGACAACAACAAGAGAATGAACCTTTTCCATTGCCTCCCCTAAATTTTGGAACTCCCTACCAAAAGACCTGAGAACCCAACCCAACCTCAAAACTTTCAAAAAAGACCTAAAAACATTGCTGTTTTGCAAATTCTACACTGACTTTCATACTTCTGAACATCCTAACTCCCAATCGAACTTTCATCCAAAAACCTCAAAATAAATTATCTCCAACCAGAACAAACAAACCCTCCTCCTCCCACATAATGATACTTTCTGGACTTGAAATGTTTAACCTCTGTTTAATATGCACATTGTTATACTTTTGCACAATTGTCAAGAGAGTTACAATTTAAATTTTGTAAACCGTTATGATGACTTAACCGAATGACGGTATATAAAACTCAACAAATAAAAAAATAAATGAAGGAATTTGAAGTGCCTATTGGGGGCTTTGATATCACAATAGAATATATTGATATTGTACCAGAATACACAGATCACTCTGGAACTGAATGAATGTGTCTGTCACTCACACTCAGACTAGTTCATAAACTTAGGGGCGGATTTTAAAAGGAGCGCGAATAGCCTACTTTTGTTTGCGCTCCAGGCGCAAACAAAAGTACACTGGATTTTAGTAGATACGCGCGGAGCCGCGCATATCTGCTAAAAACCTGGATCGGCGCGCGCAAGGCTATGGATTTTGTATAGCCGGCGCGCGCCGAGCCGCGCAGCCTACCCCCGTTCCCTCCAAGGCCGCTCCGAAATCGGAGCGGCCTTGGAGGGAATCCTCTAACGCCCTCCCCTCACCTTCCCCTCCCTTCCTCTACCTAACCCACCCGCCCGGCCCTGTCTACACCTCCCCCTTACCTTTCTCCGGGGATTTACGCCTCCCTCTGGGAGGCGTAAATCCCCGTGCGCGAGCGGGCCTCCTGCGCACCGGGCAGTGACCTGGGGGCGGGTACGGAGGGCGCAGCCACGCCCCCGGACCGCCCCGGGCAGTAGCCACGCCCCCGTACCCGCCCCCAAAACGCTGCCAACACGCCCCCGAAACGCCGCGACGACCGGGCCCGCCCCCCGACACGCCCCCCTCGGAGAACCCCGGGACTTAAGCGAGTCCCAGGGCTCTGCGCGCGCCGGTAGGCCTATGTAAAATAGGCTTCCCGGCGAGCAGGGCTCTTAAAATCCGCCCCTAAGTTCACGTCAGGGCTCATCAGGCAGAGAATGTATTTATTTATTTATTTATTTTTATATACCGGTGTTCCTGTATGACATACAAATCATATCGGTTTACATTGAAACAGAGAATAAGAATTCTCCCGAAGGTGGTACATGGAAACCAGCTTTCCAAGCAGAGTTAGCAACAGCAGCATACTAATTGTGGAATAAACTCAGTCTCTGTCTTTAAGAACATAAGAACATAAGAAGTTGCCATACTGGGTTAGACCATGAGTCCATCAAGCCCAGCATCCTGTTTCCAACAGTGGCCAATCCAGGTTACATATACCTGGAAAGTACCCAAAACATTAGGTAGACTCCCTGTGTCTAATGCCAGTAATAGCAGTGTCTATTCCCTAAGTCAACTTGATTAATAGCAATTAATTGATTTCTCATCCAAGAACTTATCCAAACCTTTTTTAAACTCAGCCACAATAAATGTCCTAACCAACAACTTCCAGGACTTAATTGTGCTATGAATGAAAAATAATTTTCTTTGATTTGTTTTAAATGCACTACTTGCTAACTTTATGGAATGCCCCCTAGTCCTTCTATTATCCAAAAGAGTAAATAACTGATTCACATTTATCCATTCTAGACCTCTCGTGATATTATAAACCTCTATCATATCCGCTCTCAACGATCTCTTCTCCAACCTAACATCGTGTAACTACAGCATGGGTTATTTTTCCATTTATGAATCACCTTGCACTTGTCCACATTAAATTTCATCTGCCATTTAGATGCCCAATTTCCAGTTTCACAAGATCCTCCTGCAATTTATCACAATCCACTTGTGATTTAACTACTCTGAATAATTTTGTATCATCTGTAAATTTGATCACTCACTCATTGTACCTCTGTCCAGATCATTTATATTAAAATACCTACAGTACCTGAATTTAAACCAATGTGATATCTCAGTTTGAACGTCGGTATGTTTAATAAATAAATAAATAAATAAATATTCAAATGATACTGGAATCAGTGCAGCATATAAAAGGGTGCACTGAGAGAGAAATGTGCATATTGGAAAGCACTAGTTCAAGTATAGATCCCTGAGGAACTCCACTGTTCACCTTTTTCCACTGAGAAAATTGACCATTTAATTCTATTCTCTGTTTCCTATCTTTTAACCAGTTTGTAATCCATGAAAGGACATCACCTCCTATCCCATGATATTTTAATTTTCTTAGAAGCCTCTGATGAGGGACTTTGTCACATGCCTTATGAAAATCAAAATACCCTACATCTACCGGTTCACCTGTATCCACATATTTATTAAGCCCTTCAAAAAAATGAAGATTTGTGCTACAAGACTTCCCTTGGGTAAATCCATGCTGACTGTGTTCCATTAAACCATGTCTTTCTATATACTCTGTGATTTTGATCTTTAGAATAGTTTCCACTAATTTTCCCCTCATGGTATGTAAAAATGTCTCTGTCCCACACACACACAGACACATCCATAGAGTATATGTGTGCACTGATGATTTATTTCTTTTGCACATACAAAAAAGAAAACCTGTTAGAAAATGAACCAAGAAGCCTGGCAAGGCTGTGCTTCTCTTCATTTCAGCCTATCTGCAGCTAAACAAAAAATAGTCTTCAATGACACTGGCTGTAGGGGTTTCATAAGAACCCCCTCTCCCACCTCCACCCACCACAGAATATTGTGACATCCAAAATGAATGGAGGGGTCCTATGAATTTGAAGAAAATATTTTGTCTTATTTATTTATGTTTCCCATTCAAGTCTGACTGTACTGCTGAACAAATAAATAACTGGTAACTATAGCAACCAACTGTTACCTGTGCAGCATCAAGCATCCTGGGAGTCAAAGCAGGACAAGAAGGCAAAGAGACCATAAAGAGGAGAAATCATGGTGAAGCATATTTTTAACTAGCCTTTAGCTGACATATATATCTAATGACAGTGACGTTCTCCCACTAAAAGGTGTGAACATGTGCAAGAAACTCTATTTCCTCTCTAGCTGTTGGTAGTGAAGTATATGTTTTTGATAAGCTGTTAGGGTTTTGAGGTATTTGGGTGGATTCTTAGGTACTGTGGCAGATGACCACGCCCATGGGGAGGAGCCCCGTGGGAAGCCACAGAACTGGGCTAGACTCAGGATGCACAAACACTGAACTGTCTTTTATTGCACAGCAGATGTAAGCCACCAGAGGTGGCAGTAGTGAACAGGTTCTGAAGTTGCAGTCCAGGGACCCTCGGCAGAGGGAACCTTCTCACCAAGATGATATAGGGAGGTTCCGGTGTAGGGTTCCCAGCAAGGCAAAGCTGTAGATGAGATAGACTGAGAATTAGATTACTCACTAGATGGTAGCTGTGATGTAAAAAGTTACCACCAGGCAGAAGCAGATAGTTCCAGGCACCGAGGCAGGGAGAGCAGGCCCTCAAGGAGCGAGTACCTGATCCCAGTAAGGCACCTGAAAGAAGAAGAAGGGCCCCCGAGGAGCGGGTACCCAGGTTAGTAGTTACTCCGAAGGCAGAGAAAGAGCTTCCAGCGGCTGCACGGAAGTGGCAGAGCAGCATAGACTGGAGGAGTCCAATCTGAAAAGCAGTCATTTCCAGTTGTTGCTAACTCGATTAGCTAGTGAATGCATGCAAGCTAAATACCTGGATGTTGTGACGTCACTCGAGGGGGATGTCACTCGAGGGGGCTACTGGCGCCATTGGTTAGCCCCTGTCACATGGCCATTGGCGCCATCTTGTTCTCCTACCATGTGACAGGGGCTGACCAATGGCGCCGGTAGCACTGTGACATAGTATGGGCAAAGGCTATTGGTGCCATTTTGATTAATGGCAGCTGACGGTCTGAGTGCAGGAGGTTGCTCTCTGACCCCTGCTGGACTTTTGGCAAGTCTTGGGGTCAGGAGGGTCCCCCAAGACTTGCCAAAAGTTCCTGGTGGTCCAGCGGGGGTCCAGGAGTGACCTCCTGCACTCAGACCGTCGGCTGCAATTAATCAAAATGGCACCGATAGTCTTTGCCCATACTATGTCACAGGGGCTACCGGCGCCATTGGTCAGCCCCTGTCACATGGTAGGAGCACAAGATGGCGCCGATGGCGCCGATGGCCGTTGAAATTGCCTAATTCGTGATAAACGAATGCACATCTCTAATATATAATGCCTTCTGAGGCATCCATCATGATTTGGTAGTGATGAGGTAGCTGATACAAATACTGAAACCTTTCAAGAATACCACAGAGGATATGAGATCCAGAAGTGTCATCCTGGGCAGGGTCATCCCTATAATAAATATTCTGGAGGAAATTTTAGAGGGTTTCCATGAGCAAGAGAGAATGGAAGCAGTGGAGATGCAGTTTTTTGATTCCTTGCAATAGCAGGTACAAGTGAGACTAAAACCTCTGACAGAAAATAATACATATATGCTTGCCACACTTTGTGATCCATGGATGAAATGAAGTCTTGCCCGCCATTCCCAGCATCTCACATATGAAGAAGATACTGTCAGGAGAGATGGTTCTATGGAAGTAACATGGCTTTGGCCTACTGTGCTGGGAAGGAAATGATAGCTGACAGGGTGCTGCTCCTACTTGCACTACTTTCTGGGGGGTTCACCCTTTCCTGCACTACATCCCAACTATGCTTCTGTCTCTGGCACTCCTGTTCACAAACTATACATAAGAACATAAGAAGTTGCCTTACTGGGTCATACAAGGGTCCATCGAGCCCAGTATCCTGTTTTCAACAGTGGTTAAACCAGGTTACAATCATCTGGCAAGTACCCAAAACATTAACTAGATCTCATGCTACTGATGCTGGTAACAATCAATGGCTATTCCATAAGTAAATATGATTTAAAGCCGTTTTTGGACTTCTCCCCAGAAACTTATCCAAACCTTTCTTAAACCCAGCTACATTAACTGCCTTAACCACATCCTCTGACAATGAATTCCAGAGCTTAATTGTGCGTTGAGTGAAACAGAAATGCCAGAGGCAGAGGCACAGTGGGGATGTAGTGCAGGAAAGAGCAGACATTCCAAAGAGTAGTGCAAGTAGAAGCAGCACCCTGTCAGGTATCACTTCCTTCCCACCACAATAGAACAAAACCATGTTGCTCTCATAGAACCATCACTGCTGACACAGTACACAGTACATAGCTATAGCAGCTGACAAATTTGCAGATGACACAAAATTGCTCAGAGTAGTTAAATCACAAGCAGATTGTGATAAATTGCAGGAAGACCTTGTGAGACTGGAAAATTGGGCATCGAAATGGCAGATGAAATTTAATGTGGATAAGTGCAAGGTGATGCATATAGGGAAAAATAACCCATGCTATAATTACACAATGTTGGGTTCCATATTAAGTGCTACAATCCAAGAAAGAGATCTAGGTGTCATAGTGGATAACACATTGAAATCGTCGGTACAGTGTGCTGCGGCAGTCAAAAAAGCAAACAGAATGTTGGGAATTATTAGAAAGGGAATGGTGAATAAAACGGAAAATGTCATAATGCCTCTGTATCGCTCCATGGTGAGACCGCACCTTGAATACTGTGTACAATTCTGGTTGCCGCATCTCAAAAAAGATATAATTGCGATGGAGAAGGTACAGAGAAGGGCTACCAAAATGATAAGGGGAATGGAACAACTCCCCTATGAGGAAAGACTAAAGAGGTTAGGACTTTTCATCTTGGAGAAGAGATGACTGAGGGGGGATATGATAGAGGTGTTTAAAATCATGAGAGGTCTAGAAAGGGTAGATGTGAATCGGTTATTTACTCTTTCGGATAGTAGAAAGACTAGGGGGCACTCCATGAAGTTAGCATGGGGCACATTTAAAACTAATCGGAGAAAGTTCTTTTTTACTCAACGCACAATTAAACTCTGGAATTTGTTGCCAGAGAATGTGGTTTGTGCAGTTAGTATAGCTGTGTTTAAAAAAGGATTGGATAAGTTCTTGGAGGAGAAGTCCATTACCTGCTATTAAGTTCACTTAGAGAATAGCCACTGCCATTAGCAATGGTTACATGGAATAGACTTAGTTTTTGGGTACTTGCCAGGTTCTTATGGCCTGGATTGGACACTGTTGGAAACAGGATGCTGGGCTTGATGGACCCTTGGTCTGACCCAGTATGGCATTTTCTTATGTTCTTATGTTCTTAAAAGAGACCCTCAGCCAATCCCAGCAAAGTAGAGCACAATAGAAATTTCTGTGACACACTATCTCACAGAGCCCATTGAGGACATGGATACAGATGCACAAGATATTAGGAACAAAATTTGCCATTCTGGTCAGACCGAACCAAGCCAGACCACCAACCAATGTGCCTTCTCAACGGCAAGATAAATAGTGAGTCTTCATTCTTCCAGGCTGGCACCGGACTGGACGGAAAAGTTACTCTTTTTGAAAATCGATATGCCTTTGCCTGGCTTTCTAGAATTTGCACATGAGTTGCAATGCAACTGAAAGCACCTTGAAGGTCTTGCTGCCCCTCTGCCTATCTGATATGCCCCCCTAGGGTCTTGTCACTATGCCTAGGTTTGGTACCCCAGATATACCACTTTAGGAGTCGTGTTCTCACTATGCCTATTTGCCATGCCTTTAGGGCTCCTGCTGCCAATCTGCTTACCACCTCTGGGTGTCTTGCTACCACTATGCTTAGCTGCCATGACCCTGATGTACCACCTTGGGAGTCTTGCTTTCTTTCTGTCTTCCTGCCATTTTCTTGATGTCACACATTGGTGGTCTTGTTGCTGCTCAGGCTCACTACTGTACTTCAGACTCTATACATTGAGGGTGGCCTTTCCTCCACTCAACCTTGCTTCCATAACCCAGACTTCATATCCTTGGGGTCTTTCTGCCATTCACTAGTGCGGCCATACCCAGACTTTACATTTTGATTGTCTTGCTGCTGCTCAGCCTTGCTGCTGTACCTGAGACATTTACACCTTGGGGTTGTTTTTTTTTGCCACTGTGGGTGGCTGTTTTGCACCTCTCAAAGTGTCTTGGAGTCTTCATGCTACTTTTAGTGCTGCTTTGTCCTTCTATCAATGTCTGAGTTATTATTTTTGCTACCTTTACTTCTTTTTTTTCCCCTTCGTGGAGCCTTAGTTTGTTCACACCACTCTTGCTGTCAGTTTGTTCATTTTGAGCTGCATGTAGGGGTTCAGGCCACAGTTATTAGTGCCCTATTTTGAAGCCTTGGGGTAGTCTTGACACTTTTTGCTCCTTTGATGATGCCTTGGAGAATTCCTGCCACTAGGAAAGAAGATAACCAATACCCACAGGTATCCAATAAAACAACCTTAAGCCATTTACACTTTTGCCACTTAGGCTATTCATGCACTTCTGGGACCACTTAGCCATAGTCGTGGTGCCTTGGAGTTCTTTTCCCCTTTCTGATGTTTTCTACCCACAAGTTTCATTAGAATTGATTCCCATTGACTTTAAGATTGTTCTTTTAGAGGGAGAACTTTTAAACTGTAAACTGTAGAAATATAAAGTCTGTGGGTAATATTTATCAACAGACTTTATACCAATTTTCAGAGAGAAAATACTCTCTTTGAAAATTAACTCGGAATAAGTATGGCACAGACCTGCACCTGTTATGTGTACAATTACTTTTACTAGGAAATATGTGGAGATATTTTTGAAACTTCACAATCTGCCTGTTAGTAGTAACTCCTCTCTAATCCCATCCCCAGAAGTGGCTCTCCGGTCTGCATGTAAAAGTATGCACAGATAAGGCAGGAAGTTTTCAAAGACCCCAGTTCTGCACATCAAAAACTGTTCTATGCATGGAAATGGCTTGGAAAATTGAACTTGGACAATAGTAGGAACTGCTCAGTTCTGACCAAGGTCCTTCTGGAACTAACCTGCCTCAAAAGAAGTAAATTTATTCTGGTATGAAGGTTCTGGGAGGCAGTTGTTTAGAGGTGAATATGTATTTTGAGGCAGCGCTGGAGCTGAAGCAAAGAGTGTTAATGAAGCATCCTCCTCCTGAGGGCTCCAAATACCTTTATTACTTCCATGATAAATATAACTTTCATCCTACTAAATATCCTCTTGTATAACCAGTCCTAGTTGAGAAAACCTGAATATCTCATAATATTCCTTCAGTAGAAGCTTGAATTCCAGTGGGTGAATCAAAACTAGTGTACAAAATATAGAGATGGGTTATTCCAACTTTAATAACTTACAAACTGGGATTCATGATCAGAGGGCTTGGAGATTGGAAATTTGTTTTAAATTTTGTGTTCCAGATCATGGGTCGCAAATCAAAATGCAATCAGGAGTACTGCAACAACTTGACAAAGCCAGAGAAATAGAAGGCTTATGAGAAAGTAATATGTTTTCTGTAGTTTGGTCAGATAGTCTAATAAAACGAAGACTCTGGAAGACATTTAATACTTTCTGCTAGATTTGTAAGTGTCAACAGCTAGTACAACTCTTTCTGATGATGGCATGAATAAAAGTGTCATAGCAGAAAGGAAAAGGAAGATATTAAAGATGCCTAACTGGATGAGGGACAGACACAATGAAGTGTAAATCTCTCTGTTTTGCTATAGTATTTATGTCAGGAATACATGTAGCACATTCCAATAAGTCAAATGTTTTGCTGAAAACATCACAAGATGGTGGAGTTTCTTTTCTGCCTTCTGCAAGCCTACTCCTCCTCAGATAACTTATTTATTGTTATTGTTCAAATTCAAAGTACTGAAATAATTCTATTATGTACTTGGCATCTGTACAAACCAATTTTCAACTCTTTTCTTATATTTCATATTCTGTAGATATATATACAGCCTGAGCCAACACAAGTGAAGATAGTACAGATTCAATGTCCAGGAAATTTGTTAACTGCAATAACTTTAAAAAATATGTTTATTTTCCTTAATAGCTTTAAAATTCTTATCATATGCTAGCTGCTTTATCATTTACTGTCCCTATGCTAATAAGCACTGAGAACCACACTTTTCTTTTTGTGCATAAATTACAATAATTGGGCCAGGTACACAGAGCTAGAAAAGCCTGAAAACAGGAAAATGATTAGGTTCTCATGGAGCCATACGAAACATGTCTACCCCCTCACATCCACCACATGTCAAACAATTCAACATTTTTGTCAATAAGCTAAACTTTCAGTACAAAAATGCATTTATTTATTTATATTCTTTTGAATTATGTATTGAAAAACATTATATGTCCGGCTCCCTTCGTAATTCTGGGCAGGTTACATACAAACATAAAATCATTCAAACTATACAAGCAAATTGAAGAGAAAAATCATAACTGGAAATATAAAGTCAAGATAACTATACTAAATTTAAAACAATTGACTTACAAAACCACCAAAGAAGAGAAAAATTGTTTTGCATAAAGTACATAGTATGTTTAGCTGTAGAGCATATTAAACATGTTCCATCAGAATGGGTGGGCCCGTGGCGAATGCCAGGGCCTAAGGCTTACCTGGGGCCATGGGCCCGAAGGCGTAGAAAGGGGCGCCAGGGATCGGCGCTGGAAAGGACCTCGGAGCACTCCTGCGCTCTGGGGATGGTGTGGGGCTGATGTCATTGGGGCGCTCTATTCTTCGTACCAAAAGAGACTTCTAAGCCAAAAAAATACACGGCTTACTATACGACCCAAAAACACTCTTCTCATATGTTGCCACACTCACCACCCCTATTCCTCCAATCATCCCGGAAGAAGAAGCACAAAACAAATCCACCGAGCTGGCAGTCTTCTTCGACAACAAAATAAAAAATCTCCTTATCCCGCTAACATCTTCGAACCCCATTCCTAACCCCATTCAAAACTCCCAGCCTCCACCTGACCAAAACTACGCCCCATCGACAGACAAACGGTCTCTATAATCTTTTGATACTACATCATCCCTGGAAATAGAATCTATCATCAAGAAAATGAAGCCCTCATCGCACCCAATAGACCAAATCCCGACCAAACTCCTTCTCACAATTCCTAGCATCATCGCCAAACCTTTGGCCGACATCATAAACTGTTCACTCACAAACGGAACAGTCCTGGATGCTTTAAAAACAGCCTCGCTGAAACCTTTACTAAAAAAACCCAACTTGGACCCATCCAACCCCACAAATTTTTGCCCTATCGCTAACCTACCTTTCATAGCCAAGCTAATGGAAAAACTAGTCAATACTAGACTCTCAGACTACCTTGAATCCCATGACATTCTATATCCATCGCAATTCGGTTTCAGGAAACGCAGAAATACAGAAGCTCTCCTACTCTCATTAACTGACAACATCCTGTTGGGTCTCTACAAAGGTCAATCATACCTACTAGCTCTGCTAGACATATCGGCAGCATTCGACACAGTTAACCACACAATCCTCATCAACCGTCTGATGGAAATAGGCATCTCAGGTGCTGCACTCCTCTGGTTAAAATCCTTTCTAAGCGACAGATACTATAAAGTAAAAATAATCAATAAAGAGTCTCACCCTGTAGCTGCCAAACAAGGAGTTCCCCAGGGTTCCTCGCGCTCGCCGACCCTATTCAACATATATCTTCTCCCCCTATGCCAACTCCTCAATAATCTCAACCTCACATACTTCATCTATGCGGACGACGTGCAGATCCTTATCCCCATCAAAGAACCCGTCTCCAACACTCTAAACTACTGGAATAGCTGCCTCCACGCCATCAACCTCCTTCTCACAAGTCTCTGCCTCGTTCTCAATACGTCCAAGACCGAACTGTTAGTCATTTCCCCTAATGACAATAACCCGCTACCTCTAGTAAATCAAGTGAGAGACCTTGGGGCCTTCCTAGACTCTAGAATGAACTTTAAAAAATTCATCAACAACACCAACAAAGAAGGCTTTTACAAACTACAGGTATTAAAACAGTTAAGACCTCTCCTACACTTCCACGACTACCGTTCGGTCATTCAAGCCATACTATTCTCAAAGATTGATTATTGTAATGCGCTGTGGCTTGGTCTCCCGGCCTCTTCTACCAAACCTCTTCAAATGCTGCAAAACGCTGCAGCCAGGATCCTCTCAAACTCCCGCCGCATGGACCACATCACCCCAATTCTAAAAATACTTCACTGGCTACCCATTCGCTACAGAATTCTCTTCAAGACACTTACTATTATTCACAAAACCTTATTTCAGGAATCCTCGCTCCAACTTACCATACCTCTCAAACCACACACCTCTGCAAGACCCACCAGATCTGCATACAGAGACTCCCTCCAGGTTCCCCCCCAAAAATCCGTTCTGCACAACACTATTGAAAAACGAGCACTATCAACTGCTGGGCCACATCACTGGAACTCTCTCCAGCCAGATCTCCGCCAGGAACATTGCCATATCACTTTCAGAAAAAAATTAAAAACTTGGCTGTTTGCCCAAGCATACCCTTGAAGAAGCCTCAGGGTCACCCACACAGTCACATACCCCACGGTTGCATCCCTTTCTGCAACTCAAAGGAACTGTTTTTCGCCTTATTGCACTTTGATAAAACTTGATTAATCGTAGACACAATGTAAATTTGTATATAGTTCCTACCTTGTAAGCACTTTCTCCTGCTTATATGCCCTACTCTCCAGTTAGAAATTGTTTAACCTATCCTTTTCTAACAGCCTAGTTCCACTTTCCCTGTTATAATGTAACTTTTTGCTTTTTGCTTTCATTGTTAACTGGTTCCCCCTAGTTTATTCTAAACCGGTACGATAAGACTTTGTCTTGAGTATCTGTATATTAAAAGAATTTAAACAAATAAATAAATAAATAAAGTTATTTATCTATAACCCCCCACCCTCCTGACCCCCCCCCCATGACTTGCCAAAAGTACCTGGTGGTCCAGCGGAGTTCTGGGAGCGATCTCCTGCACTCGGGCTGTGGGGCTGCTGGTATTCAAAATGGTGCCGATAGCCCCTGTGACATAGTAAGGGCAAAGGCTATCGGCGCCATTTTGAATACTGGCAGCCGACGACCTGAGTGCAGGAGATCGCTCCCAGAACCCCCGCTGGACCACCAGGGACTTGGGGGGAACTCCTGACCCCCCCCCCCCATAAGACTTGCCAAAAGTCCCTGGTGGTCCAGCGGAGGTCCTGGGAGCACTCGGGTCATCGGCTGCCAGTATTCAAAATGGTGCCGATAGCCTTTGCCCTTACTATGTCACAGGGGCTATCGGTGCCATTTTGAATACCGGCAGTCCCACAGCCCGAGTGCAGGAGATCGCTCCCGGAACTCCGCTGGACCACCAGGTACTTTTGGCAAGTCTTGGGGGGGTCAGGAGGGTGGGGGACCTATTAGTTTGTGATCCATTGTATTCGTTGGGGTTTGCCATACATTTCAGAACCCCCACGAATACAACTAATACGGCATATACGTTGCGGATTCACAATACGTCGAAAATGAATGCTCACTCCCAGTAACAAGGGCATGTGAGAACCTTCTGGCCCTCCCTAAACCTACAAGCCTCACATACTGAAAGTCGGGCTTAATCAAGGCCGCAGTTTATTGACACATTAAAACAACTGGCATCCAAAACATTATCATTTAACATTATCATTTAATAACTGTGGTTTATCATTTAAAACTGTGGTTTTGCTGGGTTATAACCCACCACTCTAACCACTAGGCTACTCCTTTACTCAAATTTGAAACTCTGAACCAAGCTGAGGTTTGAGCTGCCTTGGCTTGGTCAATTCTACATGTATGGATATTCCTGGGAGGGTTCCCCTTCCCTTTATATATTAGGTGCTTTTCCCTATTCCCTCCCTTGATTTTAGCTTTCTCAGCTTGTTTTTCCTTTCCACCATCCTGCCATCCTGTCATTCAATTATGTTAATTTGTATTTGTATGCTTATGTTTTAATTTTGTTATGGTTGGCAGGTAACCCAAGTCTGGTTTTACTTTGGTATAATTATTGTGCTGTGGAATCATGTATCAAGTGTAATGATGAAGGCTGGGAGAGAGGGAGCTGTATCCCATGGACAGGGACAGTGTGGCAGGTTGTCAATCACCTGGTGGTTTCTAACTTACGGTGATGTGGTGGGGTAGGAATTCTACAGGGGGTGGAGGACCGCTAATACCACTTTGGAATTTGGATGTTGCTAGGTCATAGCTATATTGATTTCCATCAGAGATACTAGCTTCTCATGTACTTGATAATGCAAGCATTCCACTGACTGCAACAGCTCTGCTGGTAGCTCTTTATCTTTTGTACCAGACTATTTATTTGGTTCACATTAGCCAACGTGTAGCACCTCTACATCTCATGTACTCTGTGGCTTCCTTGAAGGGCTTCAGGATATTATCTACCAGCTGCTTCATCACTGCCCATTCAGCATGGCCCAGGGGACAAGTCATTCCTTCCATTATCTCCGGAGACAGAATATGGCTGGGTTTCTGTTGTTTCAGTAACCTCTTCAGCATCAGGTACTTTGAATTCTAATGGGTGCCAATAACAACAATGAGTCTCTTAAGAGGCATTCTGAGTTCCTCTTGCTTCTCTCTGAGAAGCTGCCCTGCCTTTACACTTCTGAGGAAGTGTCCCACAATTTTCCTGCACTACTTTAAAAGCTCTGCCAAAAATGCCTAAGACCCAAACCCCAGGGCATCCTTCTCTACCAGCTGCAGAGTGTATACAAAACATTGAATTCCCTTTAAGCTGCCATCTTGAATTGCCTTGACAATATTAGTGCCATTGTCTGTGACAATGCTTAGAACTCTTAGCTCTGCTGTCTAGCTGCCAACCCTTCAACATCTGTTTTATGGCTGATTAGAATATTTGCTGAGGCAAATATTTGACTGAGTGTGCAGCAAAGCCCACCTGCAGCCTTGCTAGAGCTGTTGCTTGTCCCTGCTTCTGCCAGATCTCACCAGTATGCAGTTAGGGAGAGATAAGAGTGTGTAGCATTCAGGAAGTCCAGATGTCAGTGGTGAATTGCATGCTGCTCTCCTGTGCCTTAGCCAGCAGCGTCTGGATGTGACTATGGTACTGTTTGTACAAGCTGAGGAGGATCACCTACTAAAAATAGTCCTGGATGGGACTTTGTAAAGTGGGAATGCCAAGTTCATTTAACACAGAAAGCCTTCATCCTCCACTAGCTGCAGGGACTGGTTATCAAGGGGAAACATTGAAGCAGTGCTTAATTTTTGTTGCTGCCTGTCTCCTACCCCAGGACATTGCTGTCAATCACCAACCATTTTCCTATATGGTAGATTGCTGTTTCTGATAATTGATAATTCTGTAATCTCCAGCTTGATCACATTCGTAGCCTCATTATGTATGCAGATCATGTCTTTAAGTTGTAAAATCTCCATAAGTACCAGGTCAACTGTGGCAGGTACTTTAATTGGAGGCTGTTTCTCTGGAGTGGGAAGACTTTATTTGGATCTTCTCAAGTTAGACACGAGGGCAAACGTCAGATCTGGTTTGCTAGATATAGTGCCCAATATGATCCTCTCCTAATCAGAAATCAATGTAAATCACAAATATAGCCAAAGGTTGAAATATATACCAAAATATTAGCAGTAAAGGAGGAGCTCAAAGATCAGGTGGCCATTCCTCTTGGAGCTCGAGAGCAATCCCCCAATTGGCAAAAGTTAACTTAGAACTCAGAGAGAGTTCAAATAGTACCCTTCTTCACAGACAATGTCTTCATAAGAAATGCACAGCAATCCTCTGACATGCTCTATCTTCAAGATTAGCGTCACTGTACTTGGTGCGTAGCAATAGGTCAGATTGGAAAATTACTTCACTGCAATACATCATCCCTTTTTGTCTCCTTGACAACATGTCCATCCTATCCATTTTTGCTGGCTGTCTGCTCTATACTTTCCATTAATTTCTAACTGTACACTTGTTGCTCTCCTATTGTTTTCTATGAGTCCTTTGATTGTAATGGCTAATAGAAATCATTCAATTCAAAACAAAATAGCCCATATTTGTTTCATTTTCCCAAATCATTTATTTAAAACAAATGCACATGCCTAGTGGTGGACATGTATGGTGAGTGCCTTGCTCCCCTGAGTACATACCACTTACCAATTACCAAATGCTATATTAATGCATTTCTTAGGTATCCCAAAACATTGTCCTATCAATATCCTCCTCCACTTTCCACCATATCTCATCCTACCCAGTAAATCATCTTACACTCCTCCTTCCTACCCTTCTCTCACCCAGATGCAAATCTTTCTCCCTACAACTGCAGCCTTTGCTCTCTGCTAGCTTTCTCTTTCCCCACCATCCTCACAGTTTCCGTCCATCCTTCAGCCTTCTCAATTTACTTCTCTAATCCCCAGCTTTGCTGCATCCCTCTCCTTCTTGAATCCCTGCTGCTGTCACCCAGACTCCTATCAGAGCTGAAGATGCTTCAGCTGCTGCCCAGGCCACAGTTGGGTTGTTTCCCTCTACCATGATTTTTTTTTGCTCAGAAGTGTGCATGTGCATTTATACAGGGGGGAGGGTGTGTGTGGGCAGGGCTCATAGAAGCATTCTGCACAGTTAGCTCTGGCATGGTACTTTTGGTTCACAGCTGCTACATAAGTGTTTGTATGGCCAGCTTTGCTAGCTGCTTCCTCTTTTTTGCTACACTGGGGTTTCTTTTCTTTGGCCTCATTATGCCTTCTTTCTCACATTCAAAATCAGCTCATGGACCAGCAAGTGGGTGAGTTTATTTTCAGAAGTCTGATCTTTGACTCTTTCCTTTTTTCATTTCTCTGGTTTGCTGTTTAGTCCTAGAGCTTCTTGCTTCACAACATAGTAAAGGACAAATCTTAATTATCTATTTCATCTGTCAGAAATCCCTGTTAATGCGTTCATGACTTCACCTTCTTCCATATTTGAATTTTCCACCCTCCAGCCTCTTAAATCAGTAGAGAATCCTTCAAACAAAATCATATCCATGTTCTGACATTTTGAACCTAACTCTATGTCATTTTCAGGTAAACTTCTATTTCTTTTTTTTATGGGGGAGGAAAGTGTTATTGGGTGATCTGAGTAGAGGCTACATAACAATTTGGATACATCTAAGCTATTCACATCTCATATCTAATCTCCTTATTTGCTCAGTTCAAATCTTTTTAACCAATTTATGTGCAAATATTTGCCGATACAATCTTTAATTCTAAGTATTTGAAGATTCATGCTATCTTTGACTACGGAGAATGCATCTAATATGCAAATATTTGCATAAATCTGAACCAATTCAAGTAAATCTGGAATGATGAAAAATCAGAGTCAGTTTGGAACCATAATTTAATGAAAACTTCAATTTTTCTTGTACACTATATATCCCAGGGTGCTGATTTTTGTATTATGAGGATTTTACTGATGTTGAGGTCACAAACAAAATCTTCATGTGTTTACATTACATATGCTGCACTAAATAAGTTATAATATATTCTTCTTTTTACTGTTGTATTCAAAATAAGTCAGTGAATGTTATTCAGACAGGGTTAGAAGCACAATTTAAAAATGTATTGATTCTTCATGCAAAAATAATTAAATATGATCTCATTAATTTAATAATTTCATAAATAAAGCAATAATGTTTACAAATGAAAATATACTGTTTTATTTAAATCTAGATTTTAATCAATTTGAATAGAATAGTGGACTGGTAATTATTAATAACCCTTGATTTCAGAAGTCATGTTTTGCACAATAAAGAGCATGCATATAAATCAGTGGTGAAATAAAATTTGAGTGAAGGGATATTTATTATTATTAAGTGTTGCGTCTGTCGGTCTTCGACGGCTTTGCCCCACTTGCCTCACCTTATTCTTGGTTCCTCCTGCTTACCTGGGCAAGATGGCTACCACAGGTTGACAAGCCGACCTCTCTGGCATCCCCAGAACGGCTATGGTGCAGCCTTCCGCCATTGCTCCTCCCAGGTACACGCGCACAACTCACGTCTTTGTACTACCCTTGGCATGAACCTCAAGAGCATTCCCTCATCCTGACGTCAAGCCATCCGGGTATATCACCTACTCAGTTTTGCTAGTTCGTTGAGTTGGCAAGGACTCCAATCCATTCCTGTCTGCGCTACTCGGCCACTTCTGTGCTGCCGCTGGAAGCTCACCCTCTGCTCTTCGGGGTATCAACTAACCTGGGTACCTGCTCCTCAGGGGCCCTCTGCTTTATTTCAGGTGCCTTTCAGGGAACAGGTACTCGCTCCTCGAGGGCATGCTCTCCCTGCCTCGGTGCCTGTATCTTCTACAACTTATCTGGTGGAATTGCATACCTACAGCTAACACTGAATGAGTACTCTAACTTCTCAGTCTATCTCATCCACAGTAACTCCTTGCTGGGTAACCTGCTGCGGAACCTCCTGACGTCATCCAGGAGAGAAGAACTCCCTCTGCCGAGGCCCTGAGACTGCAACTTACTACTGCCACCTTGTGGCCATCTTCAAGCTTTACAATAAAGAGTTCAATTCCGGTGTTTTTGTGTATATGTTATTATTTGTGATATTTGTGGGAGGATCCTTGGGCCAGTGGCAGCTGACCACACCCTCGGGGAAAGATCCCGAGAGGGACCACTGGTCAGGCTCAGAGTTGGGAGACAGACACACACAAGTTATTTTATTAAACAGTTTTTGAGAACCACCAGAGGTGGCAGTAGTGAGCTGGAATAGCCCGGCTGGGCTGTAGTCCCTCAGGCACTGGAACAGCGATCCCAGGAAGGCACGCATACCCTCGCTGGGTAACCTGCTGCAGAACCTCCTGACGTCATCCAGGAGAGAAGGACTCCCTCTGCTGAGGTCCCTGAGACTGCAACTTACTACTGCCACCTTGTTGCAATCTTCAAGCTGTACAATAAAGAGTTCAATTCCGGTGTTTTTGTGTATAAGAGTCTAGCCCAGTGCTGTGGCTCCTCACGAGGCTCCTCCCCGTGGGCATGGTCATCTCCACAGCACCCAAGGATCCACCAAAACACACGTAATAACAACATTAAGCATCTTCAGAAATACAGAATGACTTTACATAGTGGTTTTACAGATGTTAAAGTAAAAATAGATATTTAAATACTTTTAACATTAATTTAGGTTAGGGGTTGACTGGAATTTATATGGGCAGATGCACTTATGGTTTGAGATTTAAAAACATAATACAAAATCAATGATACAAGATGGAGGGCAATTGCCACAAGGGTAAAGGAGCCAACCCCCATCCCTGGTTATGCGGGAAGGCCACAACTGTCAAGGTGCTCCACCTCCAGGGAGGAGTACAGAGGCTGGTGTGAGGGTCAGTAAGCTAGGAACAGTCCTCTCATCTGTCTCTTCTTTCAGCGTTTTTTTGCAGGTTTGAATCATTATATCCTCTGATTTCTTCCCCCATTCCTAGCAGTCTCCTTGGGGTCCTGGTGCATGACTCGATGTCAGCTTGCATCTGGGTGGTTGGAGATGCATTGATATCCATTTCTATGCATAGGAGTCTTGCCCTGGCATCTCTTTGCTCTCTAGCTGCTGGCGTTGTCTCTCCAGCCCAGTGCTCTGCGGCCTGTCTGGCCTTTGTAGTACAGTGCCTCCTTCTTAGGTTTGTGGCCGGCGATGTGGTCGATAGGGGGAAGGGTAGGCGTGCAGCCTGTGCCTTTTACAGCTGGCTTGAATATGTCCATCCTGTGGGGCAGGTGTGCATGGGTGGGGACCCAGAGTGAACTGATCTCCCTAGGCTTTACTTTCATGGTGGACCGGTCGCATGCTGCTTGGGTGGTGGTCTTCTGCTGGGCAGTTTGAGTGTGCACATCTCTTTTCTCTCCGTGGTCTTTTTGAGGCTTCCAACATGTGTGCTTGCTGCCCTGCTGGTTTCTTTGGATTTTGGGAGGCTAGCTGGCACATGGGTAGGCTCTTTTTGGCTGCTTGTGGTGGTGGCTGGACCTCCCCCTCCCCCCCCCCCCATGTGTGAGTACATGGCCTCGGTCGGCTTACCTGCCTGGGGGTTTGGCAGTCTTTTGCAATTTGCGGCTGGAGATCTGGGCACTTTGGGAGCAGCAAGGAGCATGTTGGACAGTGTTTGAGGCTGGGGGGGGGCACTCCGGAGCAGGGGCAGGGATGGCTGAAGGGTTTCCCGCATGCATTCTGTGTGTCTTGGCATTGGCATGATGTGATGGACCTGGTACATCCTGGAGCCTTGATGGGGTGTGCTTGGTAGGTGTGGGTTCCGGTGGGGGGGGTGCAGTTCCGCTAGGGGTGTGGGGTATGGTGCTCCTTCTGCTTTCCTGAGAATATGCGGTGGGAGGTAGGAGCAGGCCAACGGTTCGCACCTCCCCCCCCCCCCCCCCCAAGGTTAGGCCTACCTGGATTGTGCAGACCTGATTTAGGCTGAGCTGAAGTGTGACCATAAGAACATAAGAAACTGCCATGCTGGGTCAGACCAAGGGTGCATCAAGCCCAGCATCCTGTTTCCAATAGAGGCCAAACCTGGAAATTACCCGAACACCAAGAAGATCCCATGCTACTGATGCAATTTATAGCAGTGGCTATGCCCTAAGTCAACTTGATTAATAGCAGTTAATGGATTTCTCCTCCAAGAACTTATCCAAACCTTTTTTTGAACCCAGCTACACTAACTGCACTAACCACATCCTCTGGCAACAAATTCCAGAGCTTAATTATGTGCTGAGTGAAAAATAATTTTCTCTGATTAGTCTTAAATGTGGTACTTGCTAACTTCATGGAATGCCCTCCATTCTTTCTATTATCCGAAAGTGTAAATAACTGATTCATATCTACTCGTTCAAGACCTCTCATGATCTTAAAGACCTCTATTATATCCCCCCTTAGCCGTCTCATCTCCAAACTGAACAGTCCTAACCTCTTCAGCCTTTCCTCATAGGGGAGCTGTTCCATCCAGTGGCGTAGCCACGGGTGGGCCTGGGTGGGCAGGTGCCCACCCAACTTAGACCCAAGCCCACCCAACTGGCACCGGAACTGCAAGGCTGTCGCGGGATCCCATCCCCGCGACAGCGAACAAGAGAACCCACGCCTCGCGCGCCATCACGGCACACATGGGGAAGCGCTGCTGCGGCCGTATGGCCAACCGGTCTTCCTGTTCGGGGGGGGGGGAGCAGAAGCACCGCGCGCAGCTTCCGCTTCCTCCCCCCAATGCAGGAAGATCAGCTGCCTCTCCTGCTGCCACCCGTTCTCCTGCTATCTTTGGACCAAACGGCCCGCCAAACTTCCTGTTTGGGGGAGCGGAAGCGCCGCGCACAGCTTCCGCTTTCTCCCCCAAAGCAGGAAGATCAGCTGCCTCTCCTGCTGCCACCGGCCTCCTGCTATCTTCGGGCGTCGGGCCGTACTGCCCGCCGATCTTCCTGCTTGGGGGGGGGGGAGGGAGGAAGCGGACATTGTGCGCTGCGCTTCCGCTCCCCCCCCCCACAGGAAGTTCGGCGGGCAGTACGGCCCAACGCCCGAAGATAGCAGGAGTCCGGTGGCAGCAGGAGAGGCAGCTGATCTTCCTGCTCTGGGGGAGAAAGCGGAAGCTGTGCACGTGCTTGAATGTGGATGTGTGGATGAGAATGGGAGTGTGTGTGGGTGAAAACTGGAGCCTGGGTGTGTATGTGGGTGAGAATGGAAGCTTGAATATGTGGGTGAATGGGAGCTCGAATGTGTGTATGTGTGGTTGAGAATGGGAGACTGGGTTTGTGGGTGGGTGAGAATGGGAGCTTGAATGTGTGTATATATGGGTGAGAATGAGAGCCTGGGTTTGTGTGGGTGGGTGAGAATGGAAGCTTGAATATGTGGATAAGAATGGGTGCTTGAATGTGTGTATGTGTGGGTGAGAATAGTACCTTAAATGTGTATATGTATGGATGAGAATGGGAGCTTGAATATGTGTGGGTGAGACTGGGAGCATGGGTTTGTGGGTGAGAATGGGAGTCTGGGTTTATGTGTGTGGGTGAGAATGGGTGCCTGGATGTGCGTCTGTGTGTGCATAAGAATATAAGCCTGGGGAGGGGTGAGAAAGTGAGAACTTGAATGTGAGTTTGGGGGGGGGGGGAGAGCATATGAGAGTGACAGCTTGAGTGTGTGAGAGGGAGTCTGTGAGAGAAAGCGTGTATGTGTGTGTGTGTGTGTGTGTGTGTGTGGAAGGGAAGAAGACAGTAATAGAAGAAAGACACTGAAAAGGAATTAGGAAATGAGCTATAAGGGAAAAAGAGACCAGGACCAACTGATTAGAAAAATACAAAGATCAGACAACAAAGGTAAAAATATATATCTATATTTTGAGATGTTAGCCATTTAAATATAAGCAACACAACCGCTCTCTCAAAATTTATGGACAGGTAGGAGCCGTGTATAAAATCGTAATAATAAGAAGGCTAAAGTACCACAAATCACCGTGAATTATGTTTGTATCATTAAGTAAACCTCATACTTAGGCGTAGATGTGAATGCTATGCTGCATAATTTGGCATTATTTATCAGTAAAAAAAACTAGTAGACCTGCATGCCTACAGCCCACCCATGTTAACCTTGTGCCCACCCAAAAAATCAATTCTGGCTACGCCACTGGTTCCATCCCCTTTAACATTTTGGTTGCCCTTCTCTGTACCTTCTCAATCGCAACTATATCTTTTTTGAGATGTGATGGCCAGAATTGTACACAGTATTCAAGGTGTGGTCTCACCATGGAGCGATACAGAGGCATTATGACATTTTCCATTTTAATAACCATTCCCTTCCTAATAATTCCTAACATTCTGTTTGCTTTTTTGACTGCTGCAGCACACTGATCCGACAATTTTAAAGTATTATCCTCTATGATGCCTAGATCTTTTTCCTTGGTGGTAGTTCCTAATATGGAACCTAACATCGAGTAACTACAGCAAGGGAAATTTTTCACCATGTGCAACACCTTGCATTTGTCCACATTAAATTTCATCTTCCATTTGGATGCCCATTCTTCCAGTCTTGCAGGTCCTCCTGTAATGTATCACAATCCACTTGTGATTTAACTACTCTGAATAATTTTGTATCGTACGCAAATTTGATAACCTCACTCATCGTATTCCTTTCCAGATCATTTTTATTTATGTATTTAAAAGTTTTATATACCACACAATGGGGTAAAAGTCTATCCATCTAGGCGGTTTACAAAATAAAACATTCATAATTAAAACAAAGTAAAACATTCATAATTAAGACAATACACTTTACACAAAAGCATACAAGAGATAAATGCATTACAATGTTTGTTGATGGAAATATAGTACGTTATGTAATAACATTATTGTAGGTTATATGCACGCATGAATAGGTAAGTTTTTAGCAGTTTTTTAAATTCTCTTCGGTTTGATGTCAAACGGATATTGTCTGGAAGGGAATTCCATAAAGTAGGTCTGGCTACAGAGAAAGCACGTTTACGTGTTAAAGATAAGCTAACTGATTTTATGGATGGAATTTCAAGAATACACTTATTCAGAGATCGGAGCTGTCTGGTAGGCTTATAAATTCTTTGTAATGAACATAACCATGTAGAGTTCACATTATATAACAGATTATGTATTATTGACAATATTTTGTAAGTTATACAGAATGAAATAGGAAGCCAGTGTAGATATTGTAAAGTGGGAGTGATATGATCTTTGCTTGATAAATTACAGAGCATTCGGGCAGTTGCGTTTTCAATCAATTGTAATGGATAAATCGTTGACTGTGGTAGGCCAAGATACAGCGAGTTACAATAGTCCAATGCAGATAAAATTAATGCTTGAGTAATTAAGCGAAAATCATTTAAAAGTAATAATGGTTTGAGATTTTTTAACATGTAAATTTTAAAGAAGGATTTTTTCACTATTTCAGATATGTTAATATCCATTGCAAGTCTGGAATCGATAATTACTCCTAAGTTTTTTGCATGTTGTTTTATTATAATAGGTTGATTCTCAAATATGAAAGTAGACGGGGGTTGGTGGATTGAGTCTGGGATGGTTGAAAGATAAAGTATTTCTGTTTTGCTTGTGTTGAGTTTCAACCTGTTATGAGAAAGCCATATTTTTATTGTGGACAAGTATAATTGAAGTAGAGAAAAGGTCTTGGTCCAAGATTCAGTGAACGGAACTGTAAACTGAATATCATCTGCATATATTTTGAATTTTAAGTCTAAACCAGCAAGTAGGCGGCAGAGAGGGAGTAGGTATAGATTGAAAAGAAGAGCGGAAAGAGCCGAGCCTTGAGGAACACCTGTCGTAGTGGAATACCAATGTGAATGTGAATTACCCATTGTGATTCTTTGCTATTTGTTATAAATGAGGAAAACCATTGTAAAGCCAAACCTGTAATACCAATCTGAGATAAGGTGGAAAGTAATATGTTGTGATTCAGGGTATCAAATGCTGCAGAAATATAAAGCAAAATTAATATGTAATTGGTGTTAGAGTCAAAGCCTCTAATGGTTGTATCAAATGAGGAAATAAGTAGAGATTCTGTACTATGGCCCTTTCTGAAGCCATGTTGATTATTGCGTAAAATATTGTTTTCTTCAATGTAATCGGTAATTTGATGTAGTACAACGGATTCTGTAATTTTTGCAATAGATGGTAGTGATGCAATTGGTTGATAGTTAGTTAGATCTGATGAATCGTGGTTTTTCTTTTTAGGAATAGGTAAGATAGATGTTTGTTTTAAAAAGTCAATATATATTTTAAAAGTCTATATATATATATATATTGAAAAGCACTGGTCCAAGTCCAGATCTATGAGGCACTCTTCTGTTTACCCTTTTCCAGTGAGAAAATTGACCATTTAATCATACTCTCTGTTTCCTGTCTTTTAACCAGTTTGTAATCCACGAAAGGACATCGCCTCCTATCCCATGACTTTTTAGTTTTCTTAGAAATCTCTCATGAGGGATTTTGTCAAACGCCTTCTGGAAATCCAAATACACTACATCTACCGTTTCACCTTTATTTATTTATGTTTATTTATATATTTATGTTTATTAACCCCATCAAAAAAATGAAGCAGATTTGTTAGGCAAGACTTCCCTTGGGTGAATCCATGTTGACTGTGTTCCATTAAACCATGTCTTTTTATATGCTCTACGATTTTGATCTTTAGCATAGTTTCCACTATTTTTCCCGGCACTGAAGTCAGGCTCACTGGTCTAGAGTCCTTTTTAAATATTGGAGTTACGTTGACCACCCTCCAGTCATCAGGTACAATGGATGATTTTAATGATAGCATACACATTTTAACTAATAGATCATAAATTTCATTTTTGGGTTCCTTTAGTACCTCGTGGGTCCTTTAGTAACCTCGTGGGTCCAGGTGATTTGCTACTCTTTAGTTTGTTAATCTGGCCTACTACATCTTCCCGGTTCACAGTGATTTGGTTTAGTTCATCTGACTCATCACCCTTGACAACCACCTCCGGAGCTGGTATCTCCCCAACATCCTCATTAGTAAATGCAGAAGCAAAGAATTAATTTAGTCTTTCTGCAATAGCCTTATATTCCCTAAGAGCCCCTTTTACCCCTCGGTCATCTAATGGTCCAACCAACTCCTTCACAGGTCTCTTGCTTCAGATATATTTTAAAAAGTTTTTGTTGTGAGTTTTTGTCTCTATGGCCAAATTCATTTCAAATTCTCTCTTTGCCTGTCTTATCAATGTTTTACACTTAACTTGACAATGCTTATGTTTTATCCTATTTTTATACTATTTTCTTCAGATTGATTCTTCCTCCAATTTTTGAAGGATGTTTATTTTTGTCTAAAATAGCCTCTTTCACCTCACCTTTTAACCATGACGGTAATTGTTTTGCCTTCCTTCCACCTTTTTTAATACGTGGAATACATCTAGGCTGCGCCTCTAGGATTGTATTTTTAAACAATGTCCATGCTTGTTGAACACTTTTAATCTTTGCAGTTGTACCTTTCACTTTTTTTCTATTTTCCTCATTTTATCAAAGTTTCTCTTTTGAACGTTTAGTGTTAGAGCTGTAAATTTACTTATTGCCCCCCTTCCAGTTATTAGTTTAAATTTGATCATGTTATGTTATGTTACCTCTCTCACGAAATCCTGCGTTCCACTAAGAATTAAATCTAAAATAGCTCCCTCTCTTGTTGGTTCCTGACCAATTGCTACATGAAGCAGTCACTTATTACATCCAGGAACTTTATGTCTCTAGCAAGTCCTGATGTTACATTTACCCAGTCAATATTGGGGTAATTGAAATCTTCCATTGTTATTGCACTGCCAAATTGGTTAGCTTCCCTATTTTTTCTCTTAGCATTTCATCAACTGTCTGACCATTTTGTCCAGGTGAACGTTAGTATACTCCTATCACTATACTCTTACCCAACACATATGGGATTTCTATCCATATCGATTCTACTGAGCATTTAGTCTCTTCTATGATCTTTATCCTGTTGGACTCTATACCCTCCCGGACATAAGGTGCCACACCCCCATCAAGTTGATCATCCCTATCATTGCAATATAATTTGTATCCTGATATAGCACTGTCCCATTGGTTATCCTCCTTCCACCAAGTCTCTGTGATCCCAATTATTCAATCTCATCATTTACTGCTATAAACTCTAACTCTCCCATCTTATTTCTTAGACTTCTGGCATTGGCATACAGACATTTCAAAGTGTGTTTTTTTGCTTGTATTAATAACTTACTTTTCAGTTGTTGGGGATAATATGGAAATCATTAACTTCGGTGAATTTTTACAAATAGGCACATGGGCTACGTTTTCTTTTATTGGAACCTCTCTGTTGGGATGCTCTAACTCTCCTATTTCATTAGTATCCTTCAAGGATACATTGCTCCGAACCATGCACTGCTGAGTGACTGTCGTCTTTCCCCCTTGTTCTAGTTTAAAAACTGCTCTATCTCCTTTTTGAAAGTTAGTGCCCCTTCCCCAAATGTTTCCCATGTTCCTTACAAAACTGAATCCCTCTTCCCTGCACCATCTTCTCATTCATGCATTGAAACTCTGGAGCTCTGCCTGCCTCTGGGGACCTACACATGGATCAGGAAGCATTTCACAGGATGCCACCCTGAAGGTTCTGGATTTCAGCTTTCTACCTAAAATCCTAAATTTGGCTTCCAGAACCTGTCTCCCACATTTTCCTATGTTGATGGTGCCCACATGTACCATGAGAGCTGGCTCCTCCCCAGCACTGTCTATATTCCTTTCTAGGTGATGCGAGAGGTCTGCCATCTTCGCACCAGGCAGGCAAGTTACCAGGCAGTCCTCATGTCCTCCAGCCACCCTGCTATCTTCATTTCTAATAATTGAATCACCAACTATGATGGCCGGCCTAACCCTTCCCTCCTGGGCAGTAGCCCTGGGAAACTTTTCCTCAGTATGAGAGGACAAATCATTACTTGGAGAGCAGGTCCTTGCTACAGGATCACTTCCTGCTACACCAGGGTGATGTTCTCCTACTGGGAGACCTTTCTGATCCAAGGCAGCACTGGGGTTGCCAGACTGGATTTGGGACCATTCCTGTTTTGTGTTCATGCCAGACTAGGTTAATTAAAAAGGGAATTCTTGTCTCCCTACTTTCAGGCCTGTGGCATGGGAGCATACATTTCCAGACCTGGATTTGTGCCATCAGAAAACATGATCTGGTGAGGGGCATGCTCTTAAATTTGCTGCTGGGATGCACCCCAATAAAGACAGTCATCATTGCAGTGCCACAAATTAAAACAATAAAAGGTAACGTCGGAATGCTTTCCAGTGCCATTCTTTGTTCTGAGGCCGACTCCTACTACTGTGGCACATAGAGGATCCTGCAACTTCTTTATTCATCCTGTGGAGGGCTACATCACACCTCCCCAGCACTAGTCAGGCCCCTGCTTTGCCACCTTTCCTGTGCTGGGAAGAAACTTTCCTTCCCTCTGCTACCTTGCTGAGCGTTCATGCGGCCTGGGATCCTGGGAATGGCCTGTTCAGTTGCTGCAGCTCTTTCATCAGGCACTGAAGAGATAGGGAATTGCTTCTTCTATGCTGCTGCATGTGCATGTTTGGGGCCATGACTGGTAGGCTTCCGGGGAGGCTGGTATGGAGACTGCTCATCAGTGTAGTGAGATCTTATTGGGTAGCTATCAGTTGCAACTTCGAGTTGTGGTGCTCATTGGTCAGGCCAGTAGGAGGTCCAGGCCCACGGCCTGTTTGGGAGGACCTTGTGCATGTCAGTTGGGATGATTTTGGACTCGGGAACCTATATGGGTAGTGTAGTGACTCTCCCCGCTACCCTGCCTGAATGGTGAGTAGAGGGAATGTAACAGAAAATGTGGCATCCCATGGAGTGTCGACAATAAGCCACAAAAAGGATGGATGCAATTTCCAGCGGGATGGGTACCCTGAGCAGGCGCTAAGCCTTATGGTGTCCTTGCTCGGGCAACATTACAATGAGAAGAGTTTCATGCAGTGATTGCATAGTAGTTTAGAAGGGTGAGGCTTGCAGCTTTGTTTCTCTGTTTAGGCATGGCAGTGAGTGTTGTTTGTCCCAATGCATATCTGAAGTAGATACGGCTGGTGTAATGTTGGTCAGGGTCTACAATCATTTTTGGTCATAGTTTCTGACTGTCAGCAAATTGTGTCTTCTCACCAGTCACCCTCCAACTCCTGTTGTTGGTTCCACTTTAATGCTATCCTACAACATTACTAGCACACCTAGGGGCTGCAGCAATAATTTTCCCCTTTTGCAGGGTATTAAAAAAAGAAATAGTTGCTGAATAAAGCATTTAGACTGCAAAGCCTAAAGAAGAAGTATGCCATAGAAAGTAACTACTGACCAATCCTCAGTTACAGCCCAGCACCCAGGCTTTGCCTCAGTACCTCGCTGCAACGAGTCACCATGGCGACACCAAAAGGTGCAGCAGTTCAACACTGTGACCCTAAAGAGGAGTAGCCTAGTGGTTAGAGCAACAGGTAATGACCCAGCAAAATCAGCATTCAAATCTCACTTTGGTACTTTGTGATCTGGTGCAAGTCACTCTGCTCCCTGTTGTCTCAGGTAAAGCATTAGATTCATTGTAATACTACCTGAATGTAATGTGCTGCTGAAAAGTGGAATAAAAAAAATCTAAATAAATGTGTAACTATTAAAGGCTTTTATAGCTACTTCATGAGCCATGGAGTGTTAGTTAATGGGATTAATGCAGGGCACAGATAGTGGAGCCACATTTTGCGCAACTCATACATTACACACAGCAGCTCTTCATCTTCCCCGCCTTGAGCCTCTTTTGAGTGCTTTCAGCCCCTGTATTATACCAAGCGAAGAGCGATAGGGATAATGTGCAGCAAGCCTGGGATGTGACTCACTCCAAGGCAATGTTTGGAAGTGAGTTGCAGGGCTTGAGTGAACCTTGAACTGACCAAGTATGGCAAATCTTATACTCTTATATAGTCTTATAGTCTTAGATTTAGACTGCCAGCATTGGAATGCAGACATTTAAGTTCAATTGTTTGTAGTCCAATGAAATACCTTCAGTACCTGAATGTAATCCACTTTGAAGCGCTGAAAAAAGTGCAAAAAAAAAAAAAAAAAAAGCGGAATATAAATCTAAATAAATAAATAAAATAAATCTACTGCCTTACTGGATTTTGACATCGTACAGGCAGTTTGGAGTCATTCTATATGTGTGCCTCGTATTCAAGCAGTTGCAGTCAATTTTTGCTGAAGGCCCATAGTTAAATGCCTCACAACCCTTGCATTGTCTGCTTGCTGACTAATCTTCAGATGCAGGTCAGTGCCCAGGCTTTGCAACTGTCAGTGGTGGTGGCTCAAAAAATGTGCGAGATTTCTGTTCCAATGATATGCATAATCATTAATTGCCTTTTCCTAGCTGCATCATGATCCCTAGAGTGTGGTAATCTATGGGTTGTATACAGACACAGATAGCTAGCCTCCATTTATGTAGCACATTCAATGCGCTCAGTGCCCCCTCATCTTCAAGCTCTTTAGTCGCTTGTGCATCCTTTCAGTCTCTGTCGTATATGCATGCTGAAAGGCACAGAGACAATGTTTAGTGAGCCTAACATGATTCACATTGAGCTTTCTGCTCTGGCACCCATATTTAGCAGTCACAGCTGAACCAGCTCACCCCCCCCCCCTCTTTTTTTTCTTCTGCACTTGATATAGCCTGATTTTGCATATAATCCTGTTTCAGACTTTTGGCATTGCAGGCATCTTAAGTACATCATCTAGTTGCATTTCTAACTTATATGCATCCTCTGCTTACTTATTATCAGACAATACGGGCAGTCTGGAGTCATTCTGCCTACATGCCTGATATTTAAGCTATGGCAATCATTTTACCTGCAGGCTCTATAGTAAAATTATCCTCATCGTTCCACATTAAGTCTACTCAGGTATGCCTGATCAGGCATGTTCACAGGCAGCAGAAATAAGTGAACCTAATCAGCTTACTTTACATGGATAGATTTTCCAGAAACATTGGCTGATCTTTAATCAGTTCTTTGCAATGTATCTTGGCCCGCATGGATAATGAGTGATCAATACTGGACTTCCATACCAGAGGGCTCAGAGCTTTCATGGCACGGCAGACAATGTGTCATCCTCATGATCTAAGGTGCCGAGGAAATCCTTTGAGAAGACAGCAGTCAGCTTCATCACCACCAGCACTTGCATGTCCACATTTCCTGAGTGTCTTCCTTCTCTCTTCCTTTAGCAAGTAAATTATGTCATCCAAGCCCTTATCTCCTTTGGAGATTCCCCCAGAGCAAGTACACCATCCATTCCTTGGCTTTCAGAAAGCTTGCACATCTCAGATCTCAAGGCACTGACAATATTTAGAAATCACTGTCAGCTTTAGGTACGTAAGTTAATTATCGTATTTGGGTCATTGTTCCTTCAGGTGCCCATACGATTCTTGTTTACAATGCCATCGACTACATTGCTTATCACATCGTCAAAGGAGACTGTAACGTCCTCTTGACCTGCAGCATAGTGCAGGTATTCCTATGCATGAGGACAGTTTAGTGCTTGCCTTTTTGGTGTCTCCGCTGATAGCATTCTACCGTCGTGAGGATGACACCATCTCTGTTTCCAGTATACATTTCAATCTCCCTGTGTTTTCTGATATGGCTGTTAGTTTTTAGGAGTGATTCTGTGGCTCTTGCAACCTCATACTACATATAATAATTATTATAATTCTTACTGCAAGGTTGCAGATGCAACCAATTTGACAGATCTATTTGTGGGCCTCACTTAATCTAGGCATATCACACTGCCTTACCAAATAGGTTTTTCCTCCTGATGTGGGTGACACAGACAAGTAGAAGGAATTGCTAAAAGGGTTCTGCCCATATTGGTGGTCATCTGTTTGGCTGCTCACCATCAAGAGGGCAGCAGAAGTGCTATTTCAGTGGCTTTTGAAAGCCAGAGCAATGTTTGTACTATCTGCCCTGCCCTGCCCTGTATGGTTCATGCCTTGCTGCGTTCAGGTATCCTGGGATGCCAGCTCAGATATGACGCTCGCCCATATTCAGTTTGAGGGGCGATTTCATTCCATACCTGGAGTATGAGGAGCAAGTCTTGGAAATCCCAGAGAAGTAATGAAAAAACATGGCAGCCACATGAACATACCACTGGCTATCCACCGGGCATTGCAGACCCTCAACTGAGGATGGTAAAACGATGGTAAAAGCTTCTCTCATGTGGCTATTGCAACCCCACGCTAAAGGAGGTGGTTGTGCTATCACATAGTTTATGGATCCACTGCTTTAACGAAGTGAGTGCTGTTATTGCATATATCTCATTAGCTATATATCATCATCTCTTAACTTCTGCTGCTAATGTGGACTCTATTCTGCAGATGGCCCAAAATATTTGCTTTCCTCTTATGGGTTCACTTCATCTATGTTTGGGAAATGTGATGGGTGGGACCCATATTCCCTTCAATTAATATGATTTAAAGCACACTCATCATAATAGCCCATATAGATTTTTTTCTAATGGGGTTATTTGACAGCCGCTTGGCTATATTTGGTATATATTAGGGATGTGAATCGTTTTTTAACGATTAAAATTATCGTCCGATAATTTTAATATCGTCTTAAATCGTTATAGAACACGATACAATAGAAATTCTAACGATTTATCGTTAAAAATCGTTAAATCGTGTTAGTGCGCACTAACGGGAGTTAGTGCGCACTAACTGAAAATGATACAAATTGACACTTTCCAGGTCAGTAAAGGTCAGTTAGGAATGAATATGTGTTCCTATTGGCTGGCTGCCCTCTTATCTATTGATGTTAACCAGGTTCCCACTGAGGTGATGGTTGGGGGGATGGGAAATGGAAATGGAAACTCAGGAACACTAACAGAAAATGATACAAATTATTGACACTATCCAGGTCAGTAAAGGTCAGTTAGGAATGAATATGTATTCCTATTGGCTGGCTGCCCTCTTATCTATTGATGTTACCAAGGTTCCAACTGAGGTGATGGTTGGGGGGATGGGAAATGAAAACTGTTGGTAGTTGACAAAAAAAGTAATGTGATCAGTCAATATGACTAGAACCTGTGCCCTATTCCTGTTACCAGGGGTGTTGTGATCTTCCTGCACTCAGTGCCCTATCCCTGATACCAGTCTGAGACAGCTCCCTCCCTGCATTACTAGTGAGAGGCTGGCTTCACAGACAGGGGGGAGCTGCCTGACCCTCACTCCTGACTTCCCCCATGTCCCAGCTAGTGAATGGTGTGTGGGTGAGGGGGGGGGGGGGAGGATGGTGAAGTCTGAGACAGCTCCCTCCCTGCATTACTAGTGAGAGGCTGGCTTCACAGACAGGGGGGAGCTGCCTGACCCTCACTCCTGACTTCCCCCATGTCCCAGCTAGTGAATGGTGTGTGGGTGAGGGGGGGGGGGGGGGAGGATGGTGAAGTCTGAGACAGCTCCCTCCCTGCATTACTAGTGAGAGGCTGGCTTCACAGACAGGGGGGAGCTGCCTGACCCTCACTCCTGACTTCCCCCATGTCCCAGCTAGTGAATGGTGTGTGGGTGAGGGGGGGGAGGATGGTGAAGTCTGAGACAGCTCCCTCCCTGCATTACTAGTGAGAGGCTGGCTTCACAGACAGGGGGGAGCTGCCTGACCCTCACTCCTGACTTCCCCCATGTCCCAGCTAGTGAATGGTGTGTGGGTGAGGGGGGGGGGGGGAGGATGGTGAAGTCTGAGACAGCTCCCTCCCTGCATTACTAGTGAGAGGCTGGCTTCACAGACAGGGGGGAGCTGCCTGACCCTCACTCATCCGGGGTATTGTGATCTTCCTGCACACAGTGCCCTATTCCTGATACCAGGGGTGCTGTGATCTTCCTGCATGCAGTGCCCTATCCCTATTAATACCAGGAGTGTTGTGATCTTCCTGCATGCAGTGCCCTATCCCTAATACCAGGGGTGTAGTGATCTTCCTGCACACAGTGCCCTATTCCTGATAACAGGAGTGTTGTGATCTTCCTGCATGCAGTGCCCTATCCCTGATACCGGGATGTGTGCAAGAAGATCCCAACACCCCCGGTATCAGGAATAGGGCACTGTGTGCAGGAAGATCACAACACCCCTGGAATTAGGGATAGGGCACTGTGTGCAGGAAGATCACAACACTCCTGGTATTAATAGGGATAGGGCACTGTGTACATGAAGATCACAACACCCCTGGTGCCAGGGATAGGGCACTGTGTGCAGGAAGATCACAACACCCCTGGTGTCAGGGTTAGGGCACTGTGTGCAGGAAGATCACAACACTCCTGGTATTAATAGGGATAGGGCACTGTGTGCAGGAAGATCACAACACCCCTGGTGCCAGGGTTAGGGCACTGTGTGCAGGAAGATCACAACACTCCTGGTATTAATAGGGATAGGGCACTGTGTGCAGGAAGATCACAAAACCCCTGGTGCCAGGGTTAGGGCACTGTGTGCAGGAAGATCACAACACTCCTGGTATTAATAGGGATAGGGCACTGTGTGCAGGAAGATCACAACAACCCTGGTATTAATAGGGATAGGGCACTGTGTGCAGGAAGATCACAACACCCCTGGTGCCAGGGTTAGGGCACTGTGTGCAGGAAGATCACAACACTCCTGGTATTAATAGGGATAGGGCACTGTGTGCAGGAAGATCACAACACCCCTGGTGCCAGGGTTAGGGCACTGTGTGCAGGAAGATCACAACACTCCTGGTATTAATAGGGATAGGGCACTGTGTGCAGGAAGATCACAACACCCCTGGTGCCAGGGTTAGGGCACTGTGTGCAGGAAGATCACAACACTCCTGGTATTAATAGGGATAGGGCACTGTGTGCAGGAAGATCACAACACCCCTGTTGCCAGGGTTAGGGCACTGTGTGCAGGAAGATCACAACACTCCTGGTATTAATAGGGATAGGGCACTGTGTGCAGGAAGATCACAACACCCCTGGTGCCAGGGTTAGGGCACTGTGTGCAGGAAGATCACAACACTCCTGGTATTAATAGGGATAGGGCACTGTGTGCAGGAAGATCACAATACCCCTGGTATCAGGGTTAGGGCACAAGTTCTAGTTACATTGACTGATCACATTACTTGTTTTGTCAAGCTACCAACTGTTTCCATTTCCCATCCCCCATATACTGTCAGTGGGAAGCTTGGTAACATGAATAAATAAGAGGGCAGCCAATAGGAATACATATTCATTCCTAAACTGACCTTAACTGACCTGAAAAGTGTCAAATTGTATCATTTTCAGTTAGTGCGCACTAACTCGTGTTAGGCACGATTTTTTAGTTAAAAAATCGTTAAAAATCGTTTTTTCCGATTAGTGCGCACTAACTCGAGTTAGTGCGCACTAATCGGAAAAAACGATTTTTAACGATTTTTTAACTAAAAAATTGTGCCTAACACGATTTTCTTGCCCTGCCACACGATTTCTATCGTTAAGACGATATGGAAAACGATTCACATCTCTAGTATATATTACAATTTCCTTAATTGCATAGGTTGGTGCCAAACTGCTATATCCTCTTTTGGCTTTGGATGGGATGAACTATCTTGGCAATCTTTTGCAGATTGTTTACAACATTACTGGTGGCTTACCTAACTGAACAGATGCAGTTTCATTGGTGGATGCTGCAGTATCCCCTTGTATCACAGTGGAGCCATGCTATCGGCAGCAATAAGCAGTATCCGGTAAATGATCATGACACACTAAGTAATGAACAAGAAACATTGGGGTAAGAAAGTCCTTACTGCTTGTAGGCAGTAATGAAGCTATTAGAATATGACTGCAGCTAGATTAATGGGGAACCCACAGCTTGTGGCGGGGTTGACCATACCCCTAAGAATGCACAGCAAGTGCTATTTTAAGGTTGTTCAGGGAATACAAAGTGGGTGCCCTGCTGCTACATGGGTAGATTTTCAAAGCTATGTGCGTAACATACGCGCGGAACCTCAGGAAATCTGCCCCTGTGCGCGCCAAGCGTAGTTTGCATATGTCCCGGGGCTTGTAAAAAGGGGCGTGATCAGGGGGCGTGGTGTTGGCTCGGGGGCATGTTCGGAGGCATGACGGCGGTCCAGGGTGGTCTGGGGGTGTGGCCGAGTTCCCCGACACAGTGGCCTATGTCAGGGCCTGCCGCACCAGCAGACATTCGGGGCGTGCAAGTTACTACTGCCCGGAGGCAGGCGTAACTTCCAGGATAAAGGTTAGGAGGGGGATTTAGGTAGGGCTGGGGGTGGGTTAGACAGGGGAAGGGAGGGGAAGGTGGGGGGAGGCATGCACCGACCCCGGATTTTAAAAGATACACGCGGCTACACGCGTATCTATTGAAATTTGGCGTACTTTTGTTTGCACTGGTCAAGCAGTGAATACCAAGTGTATATCTCCTGGCAGTGTGCTGCATGGGTGGATGAGAGTGTAGACTAGTTGCCTGTCAAATCTTTGGCTTTGACAGCTGTGATTGACTTGATCACACCCCAATAGTCCTGCTGCATCCTGATCTAGTGAGTCCTGTTCTTGCTACAGACCAGGACATTGTTGGAGAGGCAAGGCTTCGACAGCCCGATGTCCCCTTGCACCACAATATTACATTAGCATGATACATAATAAGCTTTTATGAACTCAATTCAAGTGAGAGCATAGTTACACTATAAGAATTGTATAATGGTTTAGGATGTAATGGTTGTATTTTGACTTGTAATTTGACCAATGCGGTGGCCATATTCATCCAATAAATATCTTCTCTTACAAATAATATGGTGCGATTGAGTTTTATTCATTATGACATTAACTGATTAACTGAAATTTGGAGTGGGGGTAAGGGTTGGGTAGGGTTAGAGATATCATGTGGGATTGAAAAGGAGGAGGCGAGTACGCACCTGAGACGACCCCATCCCTGGTTAAGGGGGAAGGTCATAATTGTCGAGGTGTTCCACCTCCAGGGAGGAGTACAGAGGCTGGTAAGAAGGCCAATGAGCTCAAAAGCCTCTTCTTTCGATGTTTTTTTCCCATTCAGCCAACCCATCTCAGGACAAAACTTGTGGTCTCAATGCGATGTGGAAGGGTGCCAAATAGTCGCAGTATGGAGATGATGAGGTTGACCATGATCCTAAGCATATACAGCAAGTGCTATTTTAAGGTTGTTCAGATAATACCAAGCTGGTTCTCTGCTGCTACATTGCACATGGGAAATGCGATGTGACAGCTGGTCAGGCAGTGAATACCAAGCGGATATCTCCTGACACTGTATTGCATTGGTGGGAGAGAGTGTAGATAAGTTTCTTGTCAAGTCTTTGGCTTTGATGGCCAGGATTGGCCTGATCACCCCAACTGTCCTGCTGCATCCTGACAAGTGAGTCCTGCTCTTGCTACAGATCAGAGCATTATCAGAGGAGCAAGAATTTGATGGCTCAGCCTCCCCCAGCACCAGAATATTACATTAGCATGAAACGTAATAAGCTTTTATGAACTGCAACTCAAGCAAGGGCATGGTCACCCTATAAGGATTGCATAATGGTCTAAGATTTAATGGTTGAATTTTGCTTGTAATTCGACCTATGCTGCGGCTATATTCATCTAATAAAGATCTTATCTTATGAATAATATGATGCCAGTGAGTTTTATTCATTGTGAAATTAACTGTTTAACTGAAATTGGGGGTGGGGTGAAAGTAGGTTAGGGTTAGAGATATCATATGGGATTGAAAAGGAGGAGGTGGCTGCAGGGAGGAGGAATATTGACATCGTTGGAAGCCAGGTCAGTGGCCTGGAAGAGGGCTGCCACCGCTGAAGCCAGGCCATGGCAGCTGAAGGGAAGAGGAACGCCGATGTCACTGGAGGCAAGGCTGGAGTTCTGGAAGAGAGTTGTCACAACTGAAGTCCAGGCCATGGCAGTTGAAGGGAGGAGGAATGCTGACCGAATGTTTTGGGAGCACTAGGGAGTGGTTCCAATTCTGTGGAGGTTAGTGTGCCCTTAGACCATGGCGCGAATGCAGAAGAGCTCCGAGAAGTGCTGAGGCAGGCAAGATGTGTCCAAGTCGGGCGGATAGACTGAAGACCAGGAGCCCCAACCTCTTCCGAACCTGAATGCACCAGAAGATACCCAACAACGCAATGCTGGTCTCTGGGTAGCCCTCCAACCACTCGATAGCCCTTTTGGACCTGCCACCTGGAAACAGCAGATGCAACAGAATGGACAGAGGTCAAGGACAGGCGATGGTACTGAAACAAAATGAAGACTCTTGAAGACATAGTTAAGATGAAGGTACTTGGAGACATGGTCAGACGAAGGTTTTTGGAGACATAGTCGGAACAAGAACACTAGGCAAGTGGACAAGGCTAAGGCAAGGCTGAGGCTTCAGAATGAAGAGAGGATCCGGGCAGCTTACAAGGCAAGGTCCAGCCAAAAGAGGCTTCAGTCACCTGGTGGAACAGGCACCCTGGCAGGTCCACTGACAGCAAGGTCCACTGGATGGGCTAAGACTGGCCCCCAGAACCTGGAACATCCACACAAGGACAGGCGAAGGGAACTAGGTGGACGAAGACTCTTGGGGAGTGGAAAGGTGACAGCAAGTTTAAAACTCAGGATGAAATGGAATCCGTCCAGAGTGGAGGCTTAAGTGACCCGGCACTACTGGCACCCTGGCAGGTCCATTGGAAGCAGAATTCGCTGGATGGAGGCTAGGACAGACCTGGAACAAAGGACATCCGAGGACAAGGCTTCCAAAAAGAGGAGCCAGAAGGAATGGATGCCTGAAGGTGGAACATCTGAAGATGAAGACATCAAAATAATCTGAAGATGAGGACATCTAGGACATCTGAATATGAGGACATCGGGGCATCTGAAAATGAACACATCAAAATCATCTGAAGACAAGGACATCAGGGACATCTAAAGACGAGGATATCAGGGGCATCTAAGAGCAAGAACATCAGGGACATCTGAAGATGAAGACATGTGATCCAACGAGAGACCAGGAACCATGGGCGAAGACAGGATGAAGGACCAGGAACCATAGAAGAAGACAACGAGGGAATTCCCATGAAGAACAGAGTGCCTTGAAGAAGCTGGAGATGATGAGAAGTCCAGGAGTGGACTGGCTCCTTGCGAAGGCGCTGGAGAACTGGCGAAGGGCTGAAGTAGAGACACCAGGGTGACATCATCAAATGGGGCTGTGGACTACTCCCACACAGGCCCTTTAAGAAGCAGAAAGAGGCGTGGCCGCACGCCTAGAGCAGGACTATGGAGAGCGGCATCCATGCCACAGAAGGCAGGCGGCGGTCTCCAGGCCACAAGAGGTGGGACAGCGGTGACTCCGACTACCATGGAGCACAGGCAGCTGCGCTCTAGGCCACAGAGACGGCGTCAGGGTCAGACTGGCCGCAGAGGTAAGAGGCTGCTCATGGCTAGACCTGCGAGCAGCCTCGCAACACCTAATGCCAATACCGCCAATGCCGGAGGTCAGGCCAGCAGCAACTGAAGGGAGGAGAAATGTCAACGATGCTGGAGTCCAGACCAGTGGCCTGTAAGAGGGCTGCCACCACCTCCAGAGTCCAGGCCGTGGCAGCTGAAGGGAGAAGGAATGTGAATGCCGCAATGACCGAGTCCAAGCTGACAGCGGCTGAAAGGAGGAGGAATGTCGATGCCGATGCCACCGTAGGCTAGGTCGAATGCAGCTGAAGGGAGGAAGAACGCCGACTGAATGCCAACACCTCTTACGTCAGAGGCCAGACTGGTGGCTGCTGAAGGGAGGAGGAATGCCAGCACCACCACTGCCAGTGGTGAGGCCAGCAGTGTGGAAGAGGGACACTACCACTGCCGAAGGCCAGGCTGGCGTTGGCTGAAGGGAGGAGGAATGCCACCAGAGGCCAGGCCGGCAGCGTGAGGAGGGATGCTGCCGCCGATGGGGAAGGGGGTGCCATCTCATCCCTCGACTTAGATGACAGACTGCCTTGAGCCACCCCTGCTTTGGCGTATTGAGATGGGGGAGGCAATAGTAGCTGACAGGTACTGTTACTGCTTACACTACTGTCTAAACTGGCAACTGTTTCCTGTGCTACATGTCACTTTTTCTCTACTCTGACAATCCTCTTGACACACCCTGGCTACTAGCATCTCCTTTATGAATGTGAGATACTATAACTTGAAGGCAAGGCTCCCTTTCACTAGTGAATTACAAACATTAGCAAGCATTTGCTGTATGTATCATTTTCTGTGAGAGTGTTTAGTCTCTTGTACCTGCTGCTGCTGCAAGGAATCCACAAACTACAACATATCTGCTTCCATTCCGTCTTGCTCAGGGAAGCCCTCCAGGTTTTCATCCAGAATATTTACTATGACCCTGCCGAGGGTGAAACTTCTGGAATTGAAGTTCTCTGTGGCATCCTTGAAGGGTTTCACCTCTTGTACCAGCTACCTCATCACTCCCAATCACAATGACCCAAGGGGCCTTGCATTCCTATATCTGGTTCCATTGACAAATCATGAACTACTGTCAGCTACTTCACTAAACTCTGCAGCATCATATAGGAAGAATTCCAGTGAGTGCTAACATCAGATGCTTGTGAGGCAACCCACACTGTTCCTGCTTTTCACATAAAGCTGCCCCACTTTTGCGCTTCTATGTTTATTTTTCATTTTAAATTTGTATACGGCAAAGCAAAGTTTCAAAGAGGTTTCCAAAAAACATTCATAAATTCAAAGCACATAAAAACATAAATAATTGAAACATAGGCATAAATCAAACTTGATCATTAAAATGGTATTCAAACAAACAAGACAATGATATTTAAACGAACAATAAAACAGCAAAAGACAAATCTTGTACATACATTTTGCCATGATTTCACAAAGCACCCCTGGTATATCAAAAAGAACTGCCTATTATGTTCTTCAGCTATGTTCTGGAAAGGCCTTTAGAAAAAGAAATCTTTTAACAATCTTTTGAAACTTTAGTTAAAACCTCTCTTTCTTTAGTAAATGAGGAAAAGACTTCTACAATTTTGGGCTTTGAATATAAAAAAGTCGCTCCCTGGATTCATCAAGCAAATATTGTGTAGCAGATCTTAAAAACCTTGCTGGGTGACAGAGTTTTAAAAAGGCATTAAAATTGGAAAATACCGTTCTAATTCCCTATACTTCTTTTCAGCTCCTTCAGGAATACATTCCCGTGGACTTTGGACCCCAGGGCCAGGGCATCCTTCACTACCAGGTGCAGCAAACGTGGAAAACAATTGATACACTGAAAGCATACATCTTTTATTCCCTTTAACATATTTGAACCATTGCTTGTCACAAAGAAAGCTGAATTTAGGCTCCTGGCTCTGTGGTCTAGCTGTCAACCCTCCGGCATCTCTTGTATGATTGATACAATATTGGCCAAAGAATGGGGGCTCTACATCAATTGGGTATGCAGCAAAGTCCACCTGCACCCTCATGCTCTATCCCTGCTAGAACTCCAGTCTGCCCCTCCCTCAGGGAGAGGTAAGAATACACAGAATTAGTGGTTGTCCAGTTATCACTAGTGAAATGCACACTACTCCACTCAGCCTTAGCAAGCTGCATCAGCATGTGACTAGAGCACTAGTTGTACAAGATGGTGATGGTCCTGGAGGGAATTTTGTAACTGGTGGCTATCGTGTAGAAGATAATTAAAAACTCTTGTACTCCACTACCTGCAAGGGTTGGTCATCAAGATCAATCATTTTCCTGATGCGCCACTTAACTGTTTTAAATGCTGCCTGCTTCTAGCCCCGGAACAGTGCTATAGAATATCACCTCCATTTCCTCCACTTCGGATACATAGCAGGAGGTTGCTGGCCTGCCATGGGATCAGCTCAGGGAAATCTCTTCCCCTTTCCAAACCTTTTCCTCTGGATTTTACCTGGAGAGGCAGAAAGAGTCCCCAAGCTAATTGACGAAAAGATGCTGTGTATACCATCTAATCAGGATTATATGTTGCAGTGAACCATGAACCTGGATTCTGATTATGTGGGCCGAGTCTTATGGAATTCATTGCCCAAATATGTTAGGATAGAAATGGATGTAAATGTATTTAAAAACAAGTAAAGTCTTTTTTTTATATGTAAGCATTTGAAGAATGTTTTAGCAATTAGAGATTTTATGTATTTTTATTTTTTTTTTATTTCATTCTTTTATATACCGACCTTCATGACGGGTGTCATATCAAATCGGTTTACATGGAACAAGGGGTAAACATTCTTATCAAACATTTAACAGTAAAATAATCAGAGGAGGTAAAAAAGTTACATATAACAAGGAGATCAAACTTGGGAATAGAAGAAAGAGAAGGACAGAGGGATAACCATTTGTGATTAAAGGGTTTCGCTATGTAAGTTGTCAGGTAGGCTTGAGATGTAGAATTCCGAAAGTGAAAAGATTAAGGGAAAGCTTGGCTAAATAGCCAGGTTTTAAGTTTTTTTCGAAATGTTTGTAGGCAGGGTTCCTGTCTGAGGTCCGGCGGTAAATTGTTCCAGATAGTGGGTCCTGCTATCGAGAATGCTCGTTCTTTGGTTGCGGTGTGGCGTGAAGTTCTGTTAGGAGGCGCATGGAGAGATCCTTTGTATGATTCTCTGATGGGTCTGGATGAGGAATGGAGTTTGAGGGGGAACTGGAGGTCCAACGGGTGTTGTTTGTGGATCATTTTGTGGATTATGGTGAGGGATTTGTGTAAGATTCTATAGTTTATTGGCAGCCAATGTAGGTTCTTTAAGATGGGGGAGATGTGATCTCTGCGGTTTGTATTAGACAAGACTCTAGCTGCTGCATTCTGGAGCATCTGTAATGGTTTTGTGGCGGAGAGTGTGTATTTTGATGTTTAAATCGGTTGCTAATTTGTATGTTATGACAGGTGCGTGGGTGCACATGTGTGTGCATTTGCCAGCTCACACCAAGGGACGTGGCCATTTTATTATTAAACGCATATATATGTGTGTGTTGTAAAATAGACTGAACATATTCACATTTGTAAGTAGGTGCTTGTCTAAGCATGCAAATACCGTTCAATTGCATAAGTGGGGAGATTTTAGTAGACATGTGCCAACACAATTACCAGTTTTCCCAGTTTGTTCCCAGTTCACCCAGGTAAGGGATAGGATTTTCTAATACTCTTAGTTAAATAGCCTCCATTTTACCATCTTAACCACGACCTTAAAAACCCAGCTCACCTCTTTACCTATTTTTCTGACTTACATGCCATCTATTGCAGAAGTAAAGTTATGCAGCAGGGGACCCAGCACATGCTTGTGCATGTAGGTATTTACATGCTAGCTTCATTGATAAACCAAGGAACGCCCAAGCCCTGCTCCATTTTTGAGAAAATAGTTTTGTGTGCATGGCAGAAGATACACACTTATGTGGACACCTTTTAAAATTCCTGTGATATGTGCTGGCCTGAATTGTGCACATATCTCCCAGTTTTGGTGCATGCCAGGCTTTTAAAATTCACCTTTAAGTATATTATGAACTAGCAACTGTACCCGTTCTATGCCCGGGAGGCGAGCCTTTTTATTGGCACATATGCTGATAAGGAATTACATTTTAAATTATTAAAGAAAAAAGTTATTACTTAAAGTTGCAGAATTTTAATATTTTGAGCAGAATTTCCCTAGAAATTCACTGTAAGAGTGTCCCTTCCACATACACACACCTTCATACAGGCTCTCTCACACTCTCGCACACACTCACATCCCCTCATATAGGCTCCCTCTCTGAAATCCACACTCAAGCATCCCCCGCACTCCCCCTCTTACCAACCAAGCTGTCTCTCACACTCCCCCACACCCTCTCTCCTCTCTCATATACACATTCTCTCACCGGCATCCCCCTCCCCTCATATAGGCTCCCTCTCTCTGAAACCCACACTCAAGCATCCCCCCACCCACCCTCTCTTACCTCTCTTGTTCTCTCTCACACCCTCCCCATCCCCCTCTTACCAACCATTGTGTATGAGAGAGGGGTCGCTCATACACAAATTCTCTCTCACTGGCATCCCCCCCATGTTCTCTCTCACACACTCCTGCTCTCTCCCACCCTCCCCTCCCCAACGCACATTGTCTCTCACCGGCATGCCGCAGAACCCGTGCCGTTCGCGGCGAAGATGAAGGCCCGGCTCGCCATTAGTGGTGAAGATGAAGGCCCGGCGCGCTGTTCGCGGCACATGGGGCCTTCCATTTTTGCCTTGAGCATAAAGTAGCAGTGGAGACCCCAGCATGCCACAAATGGAGCGCGTCCCGCAGCACACACTCCGTTCGCGGCGAAGATGAAGGCCCAGGCACGCCGATCGTGGCACACGGGGGCCTTCCCTTTTCACCATGAATGGCACACCGGGTCTTCATCTTCACCATGAACGGAGCATGTGCTGCGGGAGAACTCCGTTCGTGGCATGCCACGGTCTCCTCTGCTATTTTCTGCCTGTCCCGCGATGTCCGCTGTCCTTCTGGTTTTGAATAGTCTTCCGGCAAGGGAGGAAATCAGCGTGGTGAGGAAGGAAATCTGCGGAAGGAGGTATTCTGCACAAAATCTGAATTCTGCAGTAGCGCAGAATTCCTCCTATAGCTGGTGTTGTGACATGGCCGCTGTACGGCGTGTTTGAGTCTCCAAGGCGGTCAGTAGGGGTGTGCATTCAGTCCGTACATATTGGCAATCCGCAATGGATGTGGCCATATTCGTTGTATTTGTGGGGAAGCGAAATGTATCGCGATTCCCCATGAATACATGAGTCTTCGCCGAATTATTCGGCCGCCTAAAGAAACCAATTTAAACAAACCCCCCCCTCCTGACCCCCCCCCAAAAAAAACTTACCAAAACTCCCTGGTGGTCCAGCAGGGGGTCTGGGAGCCATCCCCTGCACTCACATCCTCGGTGCTGGTTTCAAAATGGCGCCGATAGCCTTTGACCTACTATGTCACAGGGGCTACCAGTGCCATTGGTCAGCCCCTGTCACATGGCCATCAGCGCCATCTTGTGCTCATACCATGTGACAGGGGCTGACCAATGGCACCGGTAGCCCCTGTGACATAATATAGGCAAAGGCTATCGGTGCCATTTTGAGTACTGGCATCCGATGGCCGGAGTGCAGGAGGTCGCTCCCGGACCCCCGCTAGACTTTTGGCAAGACTTGTGGGGATCAGGAGGGTCCCCCAAGACTTGCCAAAAGTCGCTGGTGGTCCAGCGGGGGTCCGGGAGCAACCTCCAGCACTCGGACCGTCGGTTGCCAGTAATCAAAATGGCGCCGATAGCCTTTGCCCATACTATGTCACAGGGGCTACCGGTGCCATTGGTCAGCCCCTGTCACATGGTAGGAGCACAAGATGGCACCGATGGCCATGTGACAGGGGATGACCAATGGCACCGGTAGCCCCTGTGACATAGTAGGTCAAAGGCTATCGGCACCATTTTGAAACCAGCACTGAGGGTATGAGTGCAGGGGATGGCTCCCGGACCCCCCGCTGGACCACCAGGGATGTTTTGTAAGTCTTGGGAAGGTCAGGCAGGTGGGGGGTTGTAGTTAATTTAATTTTAGTGGGGAACAAATCGAAATGGACATATTAACGGATTGGGGCGCCATACGGCCGAATGCAATGTATCCGCCCCCTCAAGAATTTGAATCCCGAATGCAACGTATGGCGTCCCTCTGCACATCCCTAGTGGCCAGAGAGCTGCCTGCGCCATCTATCAGCGGGCTGGGGAACATGCATGAGCACTGATGAACACACTGCCAAGCCCGATATATTATAGCGCCATCTATCGGCAGGCTGGGGAACATGCGCAAGCACTGATGGACACACTACCAAGCCCGATATATTATGAATGTTTAAAGTGTACTCTGCACTGGATAAAACATATGAATTAGAAGATGTGAAATATAAGCATGTTTACTAAAATAAATAAATATATATTGCCACCTTCTCCTGATGCCAGTGCAGGAGAGTGCTACTTCTCCAGTGATACAGAATACCGGCATTTGTGAATGTCCCATTTGCTTCCCTTGGCTAATATCCTTTGTGCAGTGAATTCACTGACTTATATGTGGGTCCTTCCTCACTTTAAAATGCCTCTGTATCAGGTATTTCTTCTATACTTCTTGGCAGCTGATACTCACACTTTAATTGAGGTAGAAGGAAGACCCTGAGGAGCAATGCCTGAGGCATCACTCATGCTTTTTACCTGTGCTGTCTGCCCTTCCTCACCACCCTCAATTTACTCTATGTGGAAGTTAAGATGCTACTAACTAATCCTTGAAAAGTTTCTTCAGCTCTTCAATTTCTGATTCAGGGAATCCTCTAGAAGATTCTTCCTCAGAATCAATTGATGTAAATTCTGCCTTTACTGCCTCAGCATCAGTAATTAAAAAGTGAGTTGCTGGTTTTGGGCATTGTGTTTCTGCTTCTGCCCTGCTACTGTCTGCCTTGGATGGCTCTCCCATTTTTTCCCTCTGCTCCAAAACAACAGGGAGAGGAACAGGTGGCAGTGGTATATCCTCTCCAAATTTCAATTTCTTCAGGCTGGAGCTGCTTTCCTCTCCTGCTATTCTGGGCTTGAAAATGTCTCTCTTTAATTTAGGCAGGGGACTGCCTTTTTTATTGCTGCCAGTCCTGCCAATATGCCCTCATCTCCTTTTTCAAGATATGATAGAATGTTACTGTAACTGTACTCCCATTCACAGTACTACTCTACTGTGTATGTGGAGAACTCCCTCTCTCTCTCTCTCTCTTTCTCACACACAGTACAGCATATATATGCTGTGCTGCATACAATGTTGAGTATGCAATAGTGGTGACAGGCTCCACACACATCAAAACGTTATACGTGTTTAAAAAAATCTGGCAGTCTGGTATAGAATCTTTGCTTCAATCTCTGTGTACTTCTCAGTCACCTCTTTGGTTCCTAGACGGACAGAGACAAATAAAGCACTAGCACTGCTGCAACTCAACTCTCACATTGTCTTCCATCCACACCCAGCCCTTCCCCAGTGAATAAAAAATCTGCAGCAGGTGCCACTGCCTGTTTTTTTCTTCATTTTTTGTGACTTGCACAGTGAATTACACCAGTGCAGCACAGAAAAGATTAGACGATACCTACCAGTGCGAAAAATCCAAAAAACTTAAGCTGCATTGAAAACTCTGTGAGAGCTTTTTCCAAGTACATCCTTCTCTATCCAATGGTCTCCACATTCTCAGACCTTCTGGTAGGAATGGGTCAGTGTCACTTCCTCAAATATCAGCAATAAGCTAGTTTAGAAAAATGCTTCGGCATGCCCTGACTTAACTCTATCAAAAGTGTGATATTACACAGGGAATGACACTTTGCATTAGTTACTAGGGATGTGCATTTGTTTTAAATGAAATAGACAATGGCAACAGAATTGTATATGTCCCCTTGTTTTGGGAGCACCATAAAATAAAAAAATAAATAAAAAAAGACACAATTTCATAAAAACCATCGTTAGTGCATGCTGACTGAAAATGTTACCTGTAGAGTTAAAAACTTGTCAATTGGAGAGCAATTTGTTAGCTATAGGTCTGATTCTACATTCCCATTGGCTGTGTCCTTAGTTACCTGGTGATATTGCCAAGGTTGCAAGGTGGTATATGAGAGGGGATATCCAGTGCCTGGTAACAAATGTAAACAAACAAGTGAAATAATAATACCATTAAGTTCTAGTCAACAAAAGCTTGTAATGCAAATACATATTTTGAATTTGCCAGTTCCTTTGTATTTTAAGAAAGGTGTCCTGGCATTTTTGGATATGCATAATTTGAATTCCCCTGGTGTTTGTTTTTGTGTTTGGGTGGAGGGGGTGACTGGTGAGAGGGGAAGTGACTGGAGTGAATGTATGGGATGACAGGTGGGAGAGAGACTGGTTGGGGTGGTGACTGATGAGAGAGGAGCAGTCTAGTGAGGTGGTGACTGGTAAAGGGGGAATGATTGGGGTGACTGTATGGGGTGACAGGTGGGGGAGACTAGTGGTGACTAGTGAGAGAGAGGCAGCTTGTTTTGTGTGGAGGTGACTGGTGAGAGGGCAGGTGACTGGGGTGACTATGGAGTGACATGGGAGAGAGAGGCAGCCTGGAATGTGTGAGGTACCAGGGGTAACTGTATGGGATGACAGGTCACCCGCCACACACACCAAGCTGCCTCTCTCTCACCAGTCACCACCCCCACTGAGTCTCTATCCCACCTTGCACCCCATGCATTCAACCTAGTCACTTCACCTCTACCAGTCACCCAAACACACAGGCACACACCAGTGGAATTCAAAGTATGCATATCTCACAATGAGAGGGCCTCTTTCCTAAAATACAAAGGGATTGTCAAATTCAAAATATGCATTTGAATTACATGCTTTTGCTTTTGCAGACTAGAACTTGATTCTATTATTTATTACATCACTTGCTTGTTTATACTTGTTACCAGGCACTGGCCATCCCTCCAAAAAACACACCTTGCAATATTTGCAGCACAAAAAAGAAATAAGGAGACAGCCAATAGGAAAATAGCTAATGAACTGCTCCACAATTGACACTTTTTAACTTATTATAATATTTTCAGTTTGTACTGACTGAGTGAGGGGTCAGGGTAAACTGGGAGAAGACCTAGTGATAGATTGGGCAAACTGGTGGTAAAACTAGCAATTCTTTCACAAACTCATGTTACAAAATTTGATGACCTACACTCATAAAAGCCAACACGTTCTAAGGAAAATATGCATGATAAATCTGCATGCATTACTGATTAAAATTAGAAGCCCAATTACACATGTATAGGAGATTTATGACACTTATCCAGATATATTTTGTCTTCTTTGGGTATGTGCAGCTTTGCACTGCTATTTTTTGAGTTGTATGATTTCCCTGGGGTGCTTTGGTGAGAATGGCTATTATTTTTGAAAGGGATTGGAAACTGTTTGGGCTAGATTTTAATAGCAGTGCGTGGGCGTAGATTTGTGCGTGCAACCCGGCGAGCACAAATCTATGCCCGATTTTATAACAAGTGCGCACAGTCACACGCATGTTATAAAATCCGGGGTTAGCATGCACAGAGGAGTGCACACTTTTGCACCTTGCGCGCGCCAAGACCTAGGGATGCCCCGATGGCTTTCCCTGTTCCCTCAGAGGCCACTCCGAAATTGGCGTCTGAGGGAATGGAAATTGGAGCGGCCTCAGAGGGAACTTTTCTTTCGCTCCACCCCACCTTCCCCTCCCTTCCCCTATCTAACCCGCACCCCAGCCCTACCTAAATCCCCCCACCTTTATATTGCTATTTATGCCTGCATGTGGCAAGCATAACTTGCGCGTGCCGGCCGGCTGCCGGCGCATGATCCCCAGGCATGGCCGCTGTGCCAGAGGCTCGGTTCTGCCCCCGGACTGCCCCCGGACTGGTGCCCCACTCCCATCCCTTCCCTCTTCCCACCTCTTTTTCAAAGCCCCGGGACATATGCGTGTTTGTCCCGAGGCTTGCGTGCATCGCCGGGCCTATGCAAACCCCCCCCTGCGCGTGTAAATCCAGCTGGATTTATGTGTGCAGGGCTTTTAAAATCTGCCCCTTTGTGTATAACAAAGTCCTGGTTGTTATAATTTTGTGAATGTGAATACCATTTGATAAATAAAATGTTAAAAAACCCCTGCTCCTTATGCATCTAAGTAATATAGCCAGATAAGCATTAGAATGCTATTTATCTGTCTATGTTGAAAAATACCTGCTTCATATTATTTGGTTATGAGAGTATGTTGTTGGGTTGATTTAAGCGTGTTGTATACATGTTCTCCTGGAGTTATACTCGAGTGTGTTATTTGGACATTGTCATCAGTTTAGTAGACAAGCAGTTTGTATTTTCCATTCATTGAAAGGAAACTGACTGAAACAGTTTCCTGCATTATACAAGCTGTCATAAGAACATAAGAACATGTCATACTGCGTCAGACCAAGGGTCCATCAAGCCCAGCTTCCTGTTTCCAACAGTGGCCAATCCAGGTGACAAGAACCTGACAAGTACCCAAAAACCTAGTCTATTCCATGTTACTGTTTCTAGTAATAGCAGTGGCTATTTTCTAAGTCAACTTAATAGCAGGTAATGGACTTCTCCTCCAAGAACGTATCTAATCCTTTTTTAAACACATCTATACTAACTGCACTAACCACATCCTCTGGCAACAAATTCCAGAGTTTAATTGTGCATTGTGTGAAAAAGAATTTTCTCCGATTAGTCTTAAATGTGTTACTTGCTAACTTCATGGAGTGCTCCCTAGTCTTTCTATTATCTGAAAGAGTAAATAACCGATTCACATCTACCTGTTCTAGACCTCTCATGATTTTAAACACCTCTATCATATCCCCCCTCAGCTGCCTCTTCTCCAAGCTGATAAGCCCTAACTTCTTTGGTCTTTCCTCAAAGGGGAGCTGTTCCATTCCCCTTATCATTTTGGTTGCCCTTCTCTGTACCCTCTCCATCGCAACTATATCTTTTTTGAGATGTGATGACCAGAAATGTACACAGTATTCAAGGGTGTGGTCTCACCATGGAGCGATACAGAGGCATTATGACATTTTCCATTGTATTAACCATTCCCTTCCTAATAATTCCTAACATTCTGTTTGCTTTTTTGACTGCTGAAGTACACTGAGCCGATGATTTTAAAGTATTATCCACTATGATGCCTAGATCTTTTTCCTGGGTGGTAGCTCCTAATATGGAACCTAACATCATGTAACTACAGCAAGGGTTATTTTTCCCTATATGTAACACCTTGCATTTGTCCACATTAAATTTCAACTGCCATTTGGATGCCCAATCTTCCAACCTTGCAAGGTCCTCCTGTAATATATCACAATCTACATGTGATTTAACTACTCTGAATATTTTTGTATCATCCGCAAATTTGATAACCTCACTCGTTGTATTCCTTTCCATATCATTTAATATATATTGAAACGCACCAGTCCAAGTACAGATCCTTGAGGCACTCCATTGTTTACCCTTTTCCACTGAGAAAATTGTCCATTTAATCCTACTCTCTGTTTCCTGTCTTTTAACTAGTTTGTAATCCACAAAAGAACATTGCCTCCTATCCCATGACTTTTTAGTTTTCTTAGAAGCCTCTCATGAGGGACTTTGTCAAACACCTTCTGAAAATCCAAATACACTACATCTACCAATTTACCTTTATCCACATGTTTATTATCCCCTTCAAAAAATGAAGCAGATTTGTTAGGCAAGACTTCCCTTGGGTAAATCCAGGTTGACGGTGTCCCATTAAACCATGTCTTTATATATGCTCTACGATTTTGATCTTGACAATAGTTTCCACTATTTTTCCCGGCACTGACACATATTATTGAACATCAGAGCTGTATGAGAGATCAGAAGATGGACAAAATACTTGTATGTAATTCTATGGATTTAGGACATTTTTTTCAGGATTTGAGATTTTCAGGTTTGTGAGGGTGAATTATGACTTGCTGCTGGCATGTTTAGAATAATCATGGATATATTGTTTACAAATAGCCTTTGTGATGAAATAAGGAGGTTTAATTATCCATCTTTCTTGAAATATGTTTATGAACTTCTTGATAATTTAAAGTCCTACTTTTAGCATATATACATATATACATATATTGTATAAACTTTTAAGAAAATTCATTCCACTGTGCTTCTGTTGTGTGAGTAGATGGGTTAGGTAGATGGGGTTTCCATTTTGTTTCACATGTTTGGGCAGTTGTGCTGCATTTTTAAAGATCACTAAGTAAAGAAAGCACTGTTGTAAGAGGCAGTCAAGGTACCCTAAATATTTTATATAGGATATTAGTATACATTAGTGTTAGGTGAATTGTTTAAAATTATAAGTTTCCTGTTTTGACTCCTTCTGCTGCAGATAATACTTCATTGTCGAAACATATTGGTGATGAAGAGTTTGGATCCCAACTACTGCTACTGACAGTGGTTGTTTAAAGCTAACAGTCTTTTACAGGTAAGTTTGGGTTTTTTTTGTTTTTATTCTGATATATAATTCAAAGTTTTTTTTATAATACAGATTTGATATTACTTTGATACAGTAATAATATTTTTTGAAAAAGTGCTTTTAAGGTTTAGTTTCTGGTGAGTGATATCCCATGTTTTTCCCCTGCAAGATGAGTCATAGTAGCCAAAGAAGTATGCAGACAAGATTGACAGGGCCCAAATCACTGTCTCAGTTGGAAAAGAAGAGACCTTGCCCTGATAAGACATTTACATTGAAGAATAACTTATTTAGATCTGCCTGTTTGTAAGTGCCTGCTTAAATAAAAAAAAAAAAGAAGACAGATAAAAGGAGACAGAAGGACAATAAAGCAGCTAAGCCTAAGGAGTCATGGATTGGCAAGCAAGATCAGAGGTCAGAAAGACCCCTACCCTTGGAAGAGAAGGGAAGCCAGTCTGAGACAAAGAAAAACACTCTGGCATAACAGTTTGACTTACAGACATGGCAGTTCCCCCCCCCAGAAGAAATGGGGAGGGGGGGAAAAGACCTGTACTGTGGCAGAACGTCCCCAAAGGAATGGAGAGGTGGAAAAAGACCTGTACTGTGGCAGAACTTCCCCAAAGAAATGGGGAGGTGGAAAAAGACCTGTACTGTGGCAGAACGTCCCCAAAGAAATGCTATGCAACAAAGACCTTCCACCCACCATGTGATTATGCATGAGCTTATGCATTTTTATCGGCTGGAAAGTATAAGATGGGAGTAAAATAAGAGAAAGGAAGCGGATGACCGTGGAAGTGAAACCCTGAAAGGGGAGCGAGATCCCGAAGGATTGAACCCTGAGAGCAACCCTGAAGGCAAAACCAGAAGAATGACCTGGAAAGGAAGAACAAATAGGGAGTCCAAAACAGACCAGCACTCCCTGCTATCGAGGAGGGAGAAGACTAGGTGTGGTCAGGAGACCAGAGAGAAGTGACGCCCTGATGAGAGATGGTGGTGAGCAGTCTGAGGCGATGGAGAGCCAAGAGCAGCCTAACAGCTCTGCTAGTACAGGGAGGGACCCTGAAGCAAGTCCCCAGACAGCTGGTAGCTCTGCCAGAACCCATCCAAGAATCAAGTCTCCTCACCTTCCCACATTTTCCAGTTCTCCAGCTGGAGCCTGCTTCAGAGGTAAACAGGGGAAATTGCCTGAATTTGTGACCGGGGTAAATAAGTTAACCAGAAGTATTACTATATTAAGCAGGCTAAAGTTTAAGGCCTGTGTGAACTCACCCATGGTACAGAAATTTCTTAAGGATAAATGAGTGCTTAATAGCCAGGATATTAGAGACATGTATGTATTATTGTTATCTTCTAAATGCTAAATCCTGCCAAATCTGATAAATAAAAGTCTATTTCTGAGGGGAACATGTTGCCTTTTTCCTGAGCTTAGGATCGTGAAGTAAGGTGGAAGGGCAACTGAAAGTGTTCCGAAGCAAGACAGGTCCCTGCATCCCTAAATTTGCTTACATTTCTCTTTTTGATATATAGATTTGCAGTAACTGGAGAAACTGTTTTGCTCAATCCTTTGAGCTGTGAGTAAAAAACTGACATCATTCATTGTGTTTTTGGAATTCATTAAAAACAAATGCACAGCCCTAGCCTGAGTTCCTGCCCTCGAAGCAGTAGAGTTTCTTTGCTATTCTCTACTATATTTACAGATGTAAATGGTGATATCTCTTCTCCGTCCTTGACATCAAAACCATTTGGATCATCATGTTTAGTGTCAGACATCTCTGCTGTGCACAGTCACAAAGAAGTTCTCTATCTAAGGAATTTCAAGCCACAGTCTTCTGGTCTCTTACCACTTCTCTGACATAGAATTCACTTAGGAAGTTCTATCATTCCTTATGGTTATGGGAAACTGTGACTCAATTTACTGTTCAGAACATCCTAACAGGATGTATGTCCACTGTATAATTTTCCTACTCCATGTGGGCATTTCCAGCTGGTTTCATAGGCAGCCATTTTTCTCTGTTCTGTATCCTGAAGGCCAGAAAGTGTCAACCAAATTCTTTGCTCACTGCCTTTAAATAATTTATTTTTTCTTCATTTAAGAAAAGACCTGAGTCTTGCTCTTTAATTTTAATAATTTTAAAATAAACAAAAGAACAAAAAAATGTATATTCTGAGGCACAAAGCACACACAAAGCTTTAAAGGCACATTTTAAAAGCCTGGCATGCACATCATCGGTGGATGCGCGAATGAGTCAGGCTCGTGCGTGCCAAGCAGATTTTGAAAGCTGCTTGGATAAGCGTGTAAATGTTGCAGGGCTCAAATCTTGAAAGTTTTCAAAAAAGGTTGTAGAGTGAGTATTGTCTGAGTGGGGCATGGGCATTTTGGGGTGTAATATGAAATGTGTGTATAAATACTTATACGATCCGACGTGTCCTGTTGCTATGAATGAATTGTAAATTAAAAAATAAAGCAAAATAGATCTGCAGGGTTTTAAGGTGGGGAATGAAGGCTTTGGGGAATGAAGGGTTTGGAGGACCTGTCTCTTAACTGGGTGAACTGGAGATGAACTGGTAAAACTGGGAATACTTTTGGTGCACTACCCTTTTAAAATTCTCTGACTTACATGGTAGAAGCGGCCTTTGTGCACACATGCACGCACCCACTTAAAATTTGGTACACATGTAAGCATGGCCAGGCTATTTTATAACATGTTCCCAAAATTCACCTTGGGCCTCCGCTGCTTAGCACTTATTATGCACTAAAATGTCCTCCAGTTAGTAAAATCACCAGATACTAAAACTTTATCAGGTTGATGCAATATCAGTTTGCGGAAAAAATGGACACACATGATTGAGCGACCATTCTGCTAATGCGCACCCAGCCACTTCTCCTGGGCATGTGATACATTATTTAAATGAGGGTCAAGCTAAAAAAGAGGAAGGAGGGAAAATTGTGCAACCTTAGCTCCTCCTTGGCATCAAGAACAGAGGAGAGGTGACTGTTGCGTTTCCCAGCCATGGCACTCCCAATGCTCAGGTTCCAACCTGGCCCTTCCTCTTTGGCATTTCCTACTCTGGCAGCTATGCAGCATCCTCTGGCAGCTATGCAGCATCCTCTGGTCCCATTCGGGTCTCCCCATGTGCGTTGAGGGGAGATGCTGCTATCACCTAGTTCCAGTCTGTTCGCCTTAGGCGCGCGCATGCGCACCTTCCCTGACTTTAAAGGGGCCGCGGCAGGAAACCTTCCCACGGCCCCAGGTGAAGACCTTCCCAGGCTTTCCTATTTAAGGCAGGCTCCACCATTTGGTCTTTGCCTTGGCAACAGGTCTCCATGCTTCCTTTCTTGTGTTTAGTTGCTGCTTGTTCATGTTCCTGTTCCTATTCCTGTACCTGACCTCATTCCAGTCTTGTGTTCCTGTTCCAGTCCTTGTGCTTCGGTTCTAGTTTCCTGTTTCCTGACTACCCTTTGGACAGATTCCCTGGCTTTGACCCTTGCTTGAACCTGACCTTGTCTCCAGTCGCCTGTCCTGACTTCAGCTTGAACTTGACCTTGTCTCCAGCCACCTGGCCTGAATTCAGCTTGACTCTGACCTTGTCTCCAGCCACCTGCCCTGACTTCAGCTTGAACTTGACCTTGTCTTCAGCCTCCTGCTCTGACTCCAGTATGAACCTGACTCTGTCTCCAGCTGAATACTTGGACTTGGCCTTTCATAGGCTCTTGCCTACTTACAAGCACGGACTTAACGTGTTCCTGACTCCTAGCCTGCTTTAGACTGTCTGGGCTTCTGGAACAAGGCCCTGTCTTTAGCCCAGCACCGTTGGACCCTGCATCTCCGCTGCTTCCTAGCTCCTTGCCTGAACACTTTCCTCAGGATCAATCATGCAGAGCAATACCTCCCATGAGCCCTCGGTACCCAAGGGCTCATGGGAAATAAGGGCTGATATTTCCGAAGCTCCAGTCGGCCTCCTCTCCCGTTCTTCTCTGCCTCCCAATGGTGGGGATCCATAGGGGTTTTCCCACAGGTAGCACCAACTCCAACTCAGGCTAAGGGTCCACCTCCGCAACAGATTGCCAAGGCCATGGACTCGGCAGAACCATCTGCCTTCCAAGCCATTCCCGATCTGGCCTTGAAGATCCAGGAACAGCAGCAGTTCTTGGAGGTGTTGGCTACCTCCATTGAATGCCTCAACACTCGTTTTGACTCTCATGCTGGTTCTGCGGCATTAACAACTGCACCACTCAGTTCTCAGGCACTGGCTAAACTCAGCCAGAGCTCTGCTCGCCCTGCCCGCTCCATCCCATTTCAATAGGGATCCGAAGCTCTGCAGAGGCTTTATCAATCAGTGCTACATGCAGTTTGTTCTGCAGCTCTCCATCTTCCAGGATGACCTCATGAAGGTAACCTTCATCCTCTCATGCCTAGAGGGCAAGGCATTAGCATGGGCATCTCCCTTATGGGATCGTGTGGACTCTCTTCTCTAAGAACTATCATGCTTTGTGACTACCTTTGTCGAAACTTTGATGATTCAAGGAGGCAGGCCATGGCTAGTTCGAATCTTCTACATTTGTGGCAAGGTCACCGAGCACTCAATGAATATTTCATAGAATTCCAGACCCTCACTATGGAGTTAGGCTGGCAGGAGGATAGCCTCTGAGCCATTTACCTAGATGGCCTGTCGCCTCAACTAAAAGATGAACGTGCAGCCCATGAACTACCCTGCTCTCTTGAAGATCTCATCAGCCTTGCGGGTCGCATAGACCATAATCTCCAGGAGTGCCACCGCGAGGCCCATGTACCATGGTGCCCCACTGCTGAATGTTCTTGCTCTCCACCTGCGGTGAGCCCCCACAACCAGTGGAGTCCTACTGTCTATTAAGTTTGAAGAACCCATGCAGCTGGGATGTGGATGCCTCATCCCCGAGGAGCGCCTTAGGCGGAGGCATTTGGGTCTATATTTGTACTGCGGAGCTGCAGGACACTGCCTGTCATCATGTCCCGTCCATCCCGGAAACTCTGTGGCCTGAGTTCAGTAGGGGTCCTGACCTTGTGCGCTACATCTCCAGCCCCCCAGCTAACATTACTGGCTACCTGGACCTGGAACTCTTGTTCTTTCTCCACCTTGCCTTTGGTCGATTCAGGAGCCGGTGGGAACTTTCTTGTGAAGGATTTGGTCCAACTCCTGGGCATTCCTACCCATCCCATCGAGAAACCACTACTTATTGCCTCTATCCTCAGCAACCCTCTACCAGGAAAAATCTCTCAAGTCACTGTTCCTGTCCACCTCCTCACTGGAACTCTGCACGAGGAGGAGGTAGAATTCTTCATCCTGGATAAATCCACCTATCCAATGGTGTCAGGGTTACCATGGCTTCAACGCCACTCACCCCACTTTGATTGGGAGACCCTAGAACTTGCCGAATGGAGTTTTGCTTGTCATCGCACCTGCCTCAGCAGAGTAGAACTGCCTTCAGTGACCCCACTTGTGGTTACTGTCTCAGGCCTTCCTGTACCATATGCTGACTTTGGGGATGTGTTTTCAAAACAGAAAGCTGATATCCTTCCACCACACCATGAGTTTGACTGCCCCATTGATCTATTGCTGGGTATCACACCCCCTAAGGGTAGAACCTACCCTTTGTCTGTACCAGAGACCCGAGCTATGTCGGACTATATCCACAAAAACTTGGATAAAGGCTTTATCCATCCCTCCATGTCACCTACTGCTGCAGGCTTCTTCTTTATCACCAAGAAGGATGTGTTACTATGACCATGCATAGACTATTGTGGCTTGAATGCCATCACTCATAAGGATAAGTATCCTCTGCCTTTGATTAATGAGTTGTTCGATCACCTCCAAGGGGCATCCATCTTTACCATGCTGGACTTACGAGGAGCCTAGAATCTGGTTCGTATTCATCCTGAAGATGTCTGGAAGACAGCATTTAATACCAGGTATAGACATTATAAATACCTTGTGATGCATTTGGCCTTTGCAATGCCCCTGTGGTGTTCCAGCGCATGATCACTGAAATCTTTCGGGACCTCCTCTATGTGAAGGTCATCGCCTACCTAGACATCCTTATTTTTTCTAAGAATCTTGCTACCCATTGCTTGGATGTCCATACAGGCTGCAGCACCTATGGGAGAATCATCTATTTGCCAAGCTAGATAAGTGCTTGTTTGAGAAGTAGAGTTTACCCTTCCTGGGCTACATCATTTCCAACATGGCTTCTCCATGGACCTCAGTAAGATACAAAGCATCCAAGACTGACCCCGACGTACGGGCCTTCGAGCATTTCAGCAGTTTCTTGGTTTTACCAATTACTACCACCTCTTCATAGCCAGTTACTCTCTGTTTGCTGCACCTCTCACGGCCTTTACCCGTAAAGGTAGTGATATGAAAAATTGGACCCCAAAGGTGATTGCAGCCTTCCAAGCTCTGAAAGACACCTTCTTGTTAGGATCCTGCTTGCGTCATCTGGACCCAAACCACCCCTTCTTTGTTGAAGTTGATGTTTCTGCCATTAGAGCTGGGGTGGTACTAAGTCAGCATTCCCCAAAAGGGGTTCTGAGTCCTTGCTCCTTGTATTCCCACAAGTTCTCCTCCACGGAGCGAAATTATAGCATTGTGTATCGAGAACTCCTTTCAATCAAACTTGTTTATTTATTTTATTTATTTGTTAAAATTTCTATTCTGGTATTTGGTGGGAACCGTCATATCGGTTTACAAGATTACATAAAAACATTTAAACTAAATATCAAAATTTACAAATAATATAACGACAATTTTAAAAGGTTAAAAGCTTCATTACAGTTTTCATAATAATGGCCTAACAGTGAGACATCTGAACAACAACATTCAACACTGTGACTAACTCAACTTTGTTTCACCTCAGCCTTTAGTTCTTTTCTTTTTTTTTGTGATTTTTTTTGCTTCACAAATTACTGTCACCATCATTAAATGCTTGCTGAAAAAGCCATGTCTTGACTTTTTTTTCTATATGCCATTCTGTTTGATTCTAGCCGAATGTCAACTGGTAGATTGTTCTCGAGGAATGGTGCCCCTGGCTGGAGGGCGCCCAACATTGGTTTACAACTTTCAAAGACCATAAGAACTTTGAGTATCTCTAGCATGCCCAGCATTGAAATGCTCGCCAGACCCACTGGGTGTTATTCTTCACCTGATTTGACTTTTACCCTCAATACCGTCCAGCTGAGAAGAATCTCTAGGCTGATGCCCTATCTCGTTCCTTTGAACCCAAAGACTCCCAAGAAGAGCCTCAACACATTATCAATCCTGCCTGTATTTCCTTATCTGCCACCATGACCGTGCCTACAGGGAAAACTGTGGTGCCCCGCAGGCTTTGTGAAAAAGTGCTACAGTTGGCAAATGATTCTAGAGTTGTGGTCATCCTAGATGTACCCAAACTTTGTCCCTCTTACAGTGCTACTATTGATGGCCAATCATGTCCTCTGATACACATGCTTACATAGACTCTTGTCCTATGTGTGCCCAACAAAAACCTCTGGTGAGCCAACCATGGGGCCTACTACAGCTTCTACCTGCCCCTGAAGAACCCTGGACCCACTTTTCCACCAATTTTGTGGTGGACCTTCCAATGTCAATGGGGAACACTGTCATCTGGATGATCATGGACAGATTCTCCAAGATGGCTCATTTGTGCCATTTCCTGCCTTGCCTTCAGCTCCCGAACTTGCACATCTGTTCTTTCTCCATGTTTTATGTCTCCACGGATTACCTGTGGACATTGTCTCCGATAGAGGGCCTCAGTTTGTTGCCCACTAATGGCGTTCTTTATGCAGAAAATTTGGAATTTCAATCAGCCTCACTACTGTTTATCATCCCCATGCCGACGGCCAAGCTGAGCGGATGAACTGCTCTCTCAAGTGCTTTCTCATTGCTTTTTCCAATGACCAGCATGCAAACTGGGCCCAATTACTCCCGTAGGCTGAATTTTCTCATAATTCTCACATCGCTGCAGCCACGGGAGTCTCCCCTTTTTCTATGGTATATGGGAGGGATATGGTACTAAAGAAAATTCCTGGGAGCAAGCTTGTAACATCTTGGATAAAGGTCTTCTTCAGCAGTTCCACCAAGCCCATCCAGGCAAACACAAACCTCCAAGAGGGGTGTGTAAAGGGGGGGGGGGGGGGTTGCATTTCCTGGCTGTGGCAGGCTGGGACCTGCTCTTCCTCTTTGGCAGTGGTAGGCAGTTGCCTATGTGCTCGCACTCCTGCTACACTCCCAGTTTCCTCTGGAGCTCCGCAGCATCTTCCGGTCACATTCAGGTATCCCCATGTGCGTCGAGGGGAGACGCCGCCATCACCTAGTTCCAGTCTGTTCACCTTAGGCACGCGCATGCACACCTTCCCTGACTTTAAAGGGACCATGGCAGGAAATCTTCCTGTGTCCCCGGATGATGACGTCCCCAGCCTTCCTATTTAAGGCAGGCTCCTCCATTCAGTATTTTCCTTGGCAACAGGTCTCCATGCTTCCTGTTGTGTGCTTAGTTGCTCTCGTTCATGTTCTTGTTCCTGTCCCTGTACCTGATCTCGCTCGAGTCTTGTGTTCCTGTTCTAGTCCTTGTGCTTCAGTTCCAGTTTCCTGTTTCCTGACTACCCTTTGGACGGATTCCCTGGCTTTGACCCTTGCTTGAACCTTACCTTGTCTCCAGCTGTGTGCCCTGAATTCAGCTTGAACTTGACCTTGTCTCCAACTGCCTGCCCTGATTTCAGCTTGAACCTGACCTTGTCTCCAGCTTCCTACGCTGACTTCAGCTTGAACTTGACCTAGTCTTTAGCCTCCTGCTCTGACTCCAGAATGAACCTGACTCTGCCTCCAGCTGAATACTTGGACTTGCCTTTCATAGGCTCTTACCTACTTACAAGCTCGGATTTAATGTGTTCCTGACTCCTAGCCTGCTTTAGCCTATCTGGGATTCTGGATCCAGGCCTTCTCTTTAGCCCAGCTCCATTGGACCCTGTGTCTCTGCTGCTTCCTGGCTCCTTGTCTGAACACTCTCCTTGGGATCACCATGCGGAGGAATTCCTATGACCAGCCAGCCCCGGTACCCAAGGGCTCAACCTGCACGGAATGAGGGCTGGTATTGGATAAGTTCCAGTTGGCCTCCACTCCCGTTCTGCTCTGCCTCCCGACGGTGCAGACCCATGGGAGTTTTCCCACAGGTAGCGCCAACTCCACCTTGGGCTAAGGGTCCACATCCGCAACAATACACGAAACCAACGATTTCAATGTGTTATCCACTATGACGCCTAGATCTCTTTCTTGGGTGGTAGCTCCTAATATGGAACCTAACATTGTGTAACTATAGCATGGGTTATTTTTCCCTTGCACTTATCCACATTAAATTTCATCTGCCATTTGGATGCCTATTTCTCCAGACTCACAAGGACTTCCTGCAATTTATCACAATCTGCTTGTGATTTAACTACTCTGAACAATTTTGTATCATCTGCAAATTTGATTACCTCACTTTTTGTATTTCTTTCCAGATCATTTATAAATATATTGAAAAGTACCAGCCCCAATAGAGATCCCTGAGGCACTCCACTGCCCACTCCCTTCCACTGAGAACATTGTCCATTTAATCCTACTCTCTGTTTTCTGTTTTTTTAGCCAGTTTGTAAGCCACAAAAGGACATCACCACCTATCCCATGACTTTTTACTATTCCTAAGCCTCTCATGAGGAACTTTTACAAACACCTTCTGAAAATTCAAATATACTACATCTGCCAGTTCACCTTTATCTACATGTTTGTTAACTCCTTCAAAAAAGTGAAGCAGATTTGTGAGGCAAAACTTGCCTTGGGTAAAGCCATGCTGACTTTGTTCCATTAAACCATGTCTTTCTATATGTTCTGTGATTTTGATATTTAGAACACTTTCCACTATTTTTCCTGGCACTGAAGTCAGGCTAACCGGTCTGTAGTTTCCCAGATCGCCCCTGGAGCCCTTTTTAAATATTGGGGTTACATTAGCCACCCTCCAGTCTTCAGGTACAATGGATGATTTTAATGACAGGTTACAAATTTTTACTAATAGGTCTGAAATTTCCAATACAGTTTTTGTTAGCATGTTTCTATTTTGCATTTGATGATTGTCTGTATTTTAAAGATCCATTCTTGAGTAACTTGAACTCTTGCTGTGAAAATGTTGGTACTTATCATTACTGGCTTTTAAAACATTATGGTCCACTCTTCCTCATTTCTATTTTAAACAGAAGTTTTCTCTTTATTAAATTCATTGGCATGCAGAAAGCAGTTTTGAATGTTCTTGCGGAAATATTTTTCATTCACATATTTTATTGTAACTGCTGCTTGTAGATTAGGCAATTATTTTAAAGGATGGACTTAGCTAATTTTTCCTCTAAGGGCTGAGTTACTGAAAGCATAAAATTGATAGGTATTTGCATCAAAGAAAGTAGTGATTACAAAGTAATGTAGGGTGTACTGTGTTCTATGGCACCTGGCAGCAGCAAATTTTCTGGTGCATCATGGACTTTAGCAGTCACCCTATGCCCTGGTTACATATATTAACAGTTGGACATCGACATATTAAATAATACAAACTGAGATTGAAAGCCCTGTGGGGATAGGAAAATACCCTCAGTACCTGAATGTAATCCGCTTTGAAGTGCTGAAAAAAAGTGCAAAATGTGGAATATAAATAAAACCACCATAATACAGGAATAAATAATTAATACAGTAAAAACATCAATGCTAATAGTCATGGACCATAGTTAAATTTTTTCAGACTTTCCAAAGTAGCAATTTGCAAACCATATACCTTAACATTGACACTACCTGAATGTAACACGTCTTAAAGGTACACATCCTCTTTTATGTCTTTCTCCATCTCTCTCCCTCACATTCATATATGATTGCATTAGTCTCCCTCCCTTCAGAAAGTAAGCTAATAAAGTAAATATAAAGATTGCAAAATTTGTAATTTTACATTTCATAGAAATCTGATCTGTTGAAAATAAAATAAATGATATCAAGAACCTTAGTAGAGCAATATTGGGCTTTTCAGTTGAGTTCTTTCTCTGCTTAAAGAATTTCAAAATACTTTGTCAGCTCCAGTGTGTTGTAATTTCAAGTTACACTTCCCTCTGTTTTCCATCCTTGCAATTTTATATGAAGTTGAACACATGCTATCAGACATTGCAATAAACACTGGAGGATTCAATATATGATAACTGTCATAATATAGTAGCTTGTGTAGTTGATTCATCTGTGTCTTTAATTCCAGTTTTCCCTTATGTCAGTTTTAGTTTTGAGAAATCTGCAGTATTTTCTGAATTTCAGGAAATGGTACAGCTCCAGTTATTTTAACAAATTGGGCTCTAGGGAACATTTCATTGATAGTAATTAAATCCAATGATAAACCAACCTTATTCATATCTGTCATTACTAGCCTAAAGAGCAGAAGAGACAGATGCTTCAAAAATAGGCTAGGGAAAAATAGGAGAAAAGATTAAGAGGAACTGAGAAGCAGATTTAGCAAAAATGAAGCATAAAGATATGAGAGGGATTATTCTGAAAACCATTTTCCTGGAAAAATAGTTTTTTACCTTGGTTAAATGGACAATTTGAAAACTGACTACAGAACAGCTAAAAAGCATGTGCAGGATTCACAATCCATAGACATTAAGTAGTCACGCATATCACAAAACTAACGTCTTTTCTTCATGTGGCCTCCATAGAAGGTGTCATCAGTCATACTTATAGTATCTCAAAGAATCTTATCATGTGGCACAGTTTGGAAAGACAGAACAAAACAGAAGGTACAGCAAGTAAGCTTGCTACATGGCTCCATATGCGAAGGAATAAGCTGATGCAGTCACAGCTTTTCCCCATTGCATTCAGGGATGTAGTTCTGATTGCCCCATTTCTTTACCTAAGAAAATCAGACCTTAAAGTCTATGTGTGCAAAACGATAAAGACAGGACTGGATTAGCTATGTTCCTTATGGCATGGAGCCAAGTGTCAACCTTACAGCAAAGCTATGGTCAGCAAATCTAGGGATGTCTTTATGTATTTATGTATGCATATATTTGTTTGTTAATCCAACTAGGATTCTACCTTTCCCCAGATTCCAAAGTGGAGACACTATGGCTAAATAATATATTTAAATCAAACATAAATAAAGCATAAAAAAAAACATAGAAGTAGATGCTCATATTATGAGATTTGGGAAAATCAAGTTAAGTGGATGTACAGATACTTGAAACAGCTGAGGAGTGAAACACCTTTTGGAGTTGGAATGTTTGGGGATGGCAGTTTTGTACAGAGCCTACAACTACCTCATTGTTATAAGGCTGGAAGATTTGAAGTAAGTTATAGGATCTCAGCTTCTACAGTCTGAATGCTCAGCATAACAGTCTGTCTATCAATGCACAATAACATAAAATGTCTCTGCGGGCTTAGAACCAGGGATCCTAGAATAGAATTCCCGCTTCTCTCACTCCCTTGCTTGTCATATGGCAGGGCAAAGGTAGCGCCAGCGCCATTTTGGTTCCTGTCCTCCGACGTCACGAGCGCAGTAGATCGCTCCCGGACCCCTGCTGGGACTTTTGGCCAGCTTGGGGGGGCCTCCTGACCCCTACAAGACTTGCCAAAAGTCCAGCGGGGGTCCGGGAGCGACCTCCTGCACTCGAATCGTAATGCCGTATTGCAAAATGGCGCCAGCCATACGGCCGGTGCCATTTTGCAATACGGCAATATGGCCATATGGCCGGTGCCATTTTGTATTGCAAATATGACAGGGCAAAAGTAGCGCCGGCGCCATTTCTATTAACGCACCCGTGGCCCGAGAGTGGAAGATCACACCGGGACCCCCCCCCCACTGGACCCCAGGTAATTTAAGACATTTTGGGGGGTTCGGGAGGGTGGGGGATTTATTTTAAAGGGTCGGGGTGGGTTTTAGGGTTGTTTTAGTGTGCCGGTTTTCCCGCCCTCCCCCTTCTCCCGATTTACGATTTTTGACGATAAATCGGGGGAATTCCTATTGTATATCGCCTCTAACAATTTTTGACGATTTAAAATATATCGGACGATATTTTAAATCATTAAAAAATGATTCACATCCTCAATTTTGAGTATTGGCATCGGACGGACGGCATGCAGGAGGTCGCTCCCGGAACCCCGCTGGACTTTTGGCAAGTCTTGTTGGGGTCAGGAGGCCCCCCCAAGCTGGCCAAAAGTCCCTGTGGGTCCAACGGGGGTCCCAGAGTGACCTCCTACACTCCGGCCGTCCGATGCCAGGACTCAAAATGGCGCCGATAGCCTTTGCCCATACTATGTCACAGGGGCTACCGGTGCCATTGGTCAGCCCCTATCACATGGTAGGAGCACAAGATGGTGCCAGTGACCATGTGACAGGGGCTGACCAATGGCACCGGTAGCCCCTGTGACACAGGCTATTGGCGCCATGATGAAACCGGCAAACGAGGGTGTGAGAATGCAGGGATGGCTTCTGGAGTCCCCGCTGGACCACCAGGGAGTTTTGGTAAGTCTTGAGGGGGTCAGGAGGGTTGGGGGGTTTAAATTTTTATTTAGGAGGCCGAATAAAACAGAAATCTGTTAAATACGTGGGGAGTCACGATGCGTTTCGCCTCCCCACGTATTTAACAGGACAAAATAAGTTGCGGATTAAAAATACGTGGAAAACGGATGCACACCCCTATGCTTTTCTGTACATCCTCTGATTTAATATTTTTGCAATACTAAGTCAGAAGAACCAAAAGGTTAAGCAAAAAATTTTTAAAAAAATGTGCCGGTAGGTCAGGTTAAGAAAATGGAAGCTCAATTTTGTGAGTTCCATTTTCCTAACTCGTGGCTGTGTACAGGTTAGGAAAATGGACACTCATAAAATTGACCGTCTGTTTTCCAAACCTGTTAGCCATGTCTCCTGGGCTTCCACTGTTAAGGAGGCGCTAGGGGTGTGCTGTTGTCTCTAGTGCCTCCTTTTTAGTGTGACCCAGCATTTAAATATAGTATCTCGTGCCCAGGAGAGGTGATTGAGTGTTTGTTAGAAAAGCAGGTGCTCAGCACTGAGCGCTCATTTTCCCACACACTTTACTTTATTAGCCTGAATGAGACTTTTATTGCTAGTGATCTTAATCATTGTGAAAAGTTTGCTTCCTTATTTGAGGACAAAGTTTTGAAAGTTTGTAATAGCTTTAGCACTGCTCATACATAAACCGATAACAGTTACTCATTTTGACTCCATCTCTTCTGCTTCTCACCCTAGACTTTGGAACTCCTTTTCTCCTCTATCGTCTGATGGGGTTGTTAATAGGGATGTGAATCGTGTCCTCGATCGTCTTAACGATCGATTTCGGCTGGGAGGGGGAGGGAATCGTATTGTTGCCGTTTGGGGGGGTAAAATATCGTGAAAAATCGTGAAAAATCGTGAAAAATCGAAAAATCGAAAAATCGCAAAACCGGCACATTAAAACCCCCTAAAACCCACCCCCGACCCTTTAAATTAAATCCCCCACCCTCCCGAACCCCCCCCAAATGACTTAAATAACCTGCGGGTCCAGCGGCGGTCCGGAACGGCAGCGGTCCGGAACGGGCTCCTGCTCCTGAATCTTGTTGTCTTCAGCCGGCGCCATTTTCCAAAATGGCGCCGAAAAATGGCGGCGGCCATAGACGAACACGATTGGACGGCAGGAGGTCCTTCCGGACCCCCGCTGGACTTTTGGCAAGTCTCGTGGGGGTCAGGAGGCCCCCCACAAGCTGGCCAAAAGTTCCTGGAGGTCCAGCGGGGGTCAGGGAGCGATTTCCCGCCGTGAATCGTTTTCGTACGGAAAATGGCGCCGGCAGGAGATCGACTGCAGGAGGTCGTTCAGCGAGGGTTCCGGCGCCTCGCTGAACAACCTCCTGCAGTCGATCTCCTGCCGGCGCCATTTTCCGTACGAAAACGATTCGCGGCGGGAATCATTCAGGATTCTGGTCTTTCAATAAAGCCCTATATTAGGTCCATACTTAGATCCTCCTTTTTTAAGACACATATGCCCCACTTTTTATTGCCTAGTATAGACTATTGTAATTCTTTGTTACTTGGTTTACCTGCAACATCTTTGAAAGCCCTTCAAATATTACAAAACTCAGCAGCTAGACTGCTTGCTGATACTAGTCATTTCTAATATAACACACTGGTATTGAGAGTTTTTCACTGGCTTCCAGTTGAATGGTGGATAAAATACAAGATGGTGATGCTCATACATAAACTGATAACAAGTAATGATCCATCCCCTTAGATTTGAGCTAGTCAAAATATTTACATTCCTGCATGTTCATTATGTACTTCTTTTCCCTTCTTCTTTTCTTAAATCACCTTGTAAATCTCCAACCTAGATTACAAACATTTATTCCATACTCTTTTTTCAAGACAAAAATTCTTTTCTGCAACCAACTTTTTCACACAAAAAAATTTTGAAAGAGGAAAGTGGTTGTTTCATAAAGATTTAAAGTTACCGTCAAGGTTAAATTTATTACTGTTTTTTAATCACGAACAACCAACATCCCCCAATGTTTTTTTTTACTATTTATTCAAAAATATTTTTGATAATTTTTTTTTAAACTTAATTAAATCTTGTCAAAAATGAATTTTTGTCAAAAACAGATGGAATAGTCTGCCTCAAAAAGGAACTCTTCATTCTTCATTAAACTGAGATCTCAACTGTTCACTTCATATACATTATCCTACACCTCATGGTTGTACTTAGCTTTACTCAATCCACATTGAAAGGTCCTCCATTCACGGGCCGACATGGCCAAGTTTCGAAGAAGTTCTTCATCAGGGGAAAACCACTTGCCCACTGTACGACTCAGCTCAAGAATGTAAAATTGTAATCATATCCGTTCCTGTATCGCACAATTTCAAACTGCCCGCTCCGCGTTGCAATCACTTTTTTCAAAAAATGGTGAACCTATATGCCCATCCATAACATCCTCATTTAAAGTGACTATATCATGTGACATCATCCTGATGTGATAGAGAACAGCCCACCCCTTTCCATCCAGTTAAAGTAACGATAGCCAATCCCCCTGATCGTTTAATCCAAACGGAGCTTCTGTTTTGAGTTAATAGATCCATAGTTGTTCTCTATAATTCAGTAGCACTGCCATATCCACAAAGACCGTTGTACTCTCCACTTTCTCGATCACCATCCTCTTGAGGTCTGCAAAGTTGTGCTTTTGCTCAATACAGTGTCTGACCAGAGGTGCTGTCAATACCATGTTGTTAATTCTGGACCTGTGTTCCATCAGTCGTATTTTCACAGCTCTTTTGGTCCGTCCTATATAAACTTTTGGACATCCACAAATTATTGCATAAATCACATTACTTGTATTACAATCAGTCCAGCAAGTATGACTAACCTTCAAACCAGTGTTAGGGTCAACCCAAATGTCGCCTTCAATGGCAGTTTTACACACCATACAGGCTGCACATTTCAAATGACCTCCTCCTCGAGGAAAGTTAATCTTGCTGCTCATATTAGCATTTGCCACCTTATCTCAAATGTTTGGGCCATGGGTAGTGGCAAACATAGGTATCTCCGCAAACGAATTATGCAAACCCAGCACATGCGAATGTTTCTTAACCAAAACAATTATAGCAGGAGCACTCTGCTGCAGTACAAACACCAATTGATCTTGTTGAGCACAATATTTTAACAGCTGTGTTTGGTCACTAAGGGCCTTATTTTTCAATATTGCATTGGTAACACCAGTGCATAATGATTCTTTCAGTCTTTTCTCACAGTGCATGATATTTGCCAGTTTTGGGGAGAGAGAGAGAGAGAGAGAGAGAGAGAGAGAGAGAGAGAGAGAGAGAGAGAGAGAGAGAGAGAGAGAGAGAGAGAGAGAGAGAGAGAGAGAGAGAGAGAGAGAGAGAGAGAGAGAGAACCTTAATATAGTGCTTATGTCCTACATAGGTATTTGAATCCCTATGGGAGGGCTACCTACTAACTCGGGGTGGGGATTAGGTATGAGCGTCGGGGTTGGGGGCCACTTTCGCATTCCACATGAGACCTACGGACAGAACAGTGGTCTCTAGTGCAGATTTGCTGGCCGTCGGAGTGAGGACGCTCACTCCAAGAGGAGATTTGGCCAACGTTCTCTCCACCTAGCATGTTGTTGCCCAGGTAGAGTGTCCATCAAGCTAGGTAGAGAGAACGTTGGCCAAACCACTTCTTGGAGTGAGCGTCCTCACTCCGACGGCCAGCAAATCTGCACTAGAGACCACTGTTCTGTCCGTAGGTCTCATGTGGAATGTGAAAGTGGTCCCCAACCCCCGACGCTCATACCTAATCCCCACCCCGAGTTAGTAGGTAGCCCTCCCATAGGGATTCAAATACCTATGTAGGGCATAGGCACTATAGTAAGTCTCTCTCTCTCTCTCTCTCTCTCTCTCTCTCTCTCTCTCTCTCTCTCTCTCTCTCTCTCTCTCTCTCTCTCTCTCTCTCTCTCTCTCTCTCTCTCTCTCTCATATGGCAATAATCCTTTTCTGGCCCGTAGCACAGTCCATAACGCGAAGTTGGAGTTATTAGCCGCGATAGCAGCTGCGCTAACACTGCGGCTGTTTCGCCGCACACGATACACAGGTTCCCGCCCCTGAATACCAAATGACTAATTCGCGTTAACAGCTGTTAACGCGATTTGCGAATTTATCGCAAGCGGTAAAGTGCTTGGAAAATGAGGCCCTAAATCTTGCTCTTTTATAAGCCTGCCAAATCACTTTTAAGGGGTACCCATGGGTCTTAAACCTCTCCATCAACACTTGAATCTCAAATTCCTCTTCTGAGGAACATATCCGTTTAATTCTGAAGAATTGGGAGACAGGTAATCCTCTTTTAAATGAACTGGCATGGTGGCTGTGAAAATGCAGGAGATTATTTTTATCTGTCGGTTTCCTATTTACAGTCGTTGTAATTTGCTGATTTTGGATTTTTACCAAAACATCAAGATAGGCAATACAGTGTGCACTGTACTGGTGTATGAACTGTAAATTCTTATCCAAAAAATTATCCATACCATGAATTCATCCAAAGACTCTTTAGTAGATTGCCAGATTATAAACACATCGTCTATGTCCACAAAAATCGCAGGTGGCTCTAATACCGTCCCTCGCAATGATACAATAGGACTGATGGGAGGCTTCTTCAAATCTTTATGTATTTAGGGGAGTCCATAGATTAAAGACATTTTTGGATGGTTATCAGTCAAGAAAATTCTCTCTTTATTTGTCAAACCCTTTGTAGCTTCCACTAACCCCTTAATTTTGTCCCTCATACCAACCGTGGAATCATCCTGTATGCTACTGACAAAGGAGGGGAAATAATAGTTCAAGATAGGTCCACGTATGAAAATAGTATGTAACCCATTTAAATGATCCGATGATGTACAGTAGGATAGAGGATGATCCCACGGTTGGTTTGAGGGACAAGATTAAGGGGTTAGTGGAAGCTACAAAGGGTTTGACAGATAAAGAGAGAATTTTCTTGACTGCTAACCATCCAAAAATTCATTTAATCTATGGACTCTCCAAAATACATAAAGATTAGAAGAAGCCTCTCATCTGTCCTATTGTATCATTGCGAGGGACGGTATTAGAGCCACCTGCGATTTTTGTGGACCAATTTCTGCAACCAATAGTTAAACAAAAATCTTCATATCTTAAAGATACCATACATTTTTTTAACCTATTGGCTGAAATAGAATTGGGGGGTCCAATTTTACTAGTTACTATGGATATAGCTTTGCTATATACTTGTATTCCCCAGTAGGTGGCACTGGATATTGTGAGGGAAGTGCTGGAACATCATCAGGGACCATCTAGGATACCGGTGATTTTTTGATTACCCTCATAGAGATGCTTTTTTTAACAACTACTTTCGCTTTAAGGAAGATTACTTTCATCAAGACCATGGAATACCTATGGGGTCATCACTTGCACCGTCAGTAGCGAATCTTTATGTGTCTAATTTTGAAGATAAGTACATTTATGTGTCTCAGTGGTGGTCAAAGATTATGAAATGGTATCACTACATAGACGATGTGTTTATAATCTGGCAATCTATTAAAGAGTCTTTGGATGAATTCATGATATGGATAAATTCTTTGGATAAGAATTTACAGTTCACACACCAGTACAGTGCACACTGTATTGTCTATCTTGATGTTTTGGTAAAAATTCAAAATCAGCAAATTACAATGAATGTAAACAGGAAACCGACAGATAAAACTAATCTCCTGCGTTATCACAGTCACCATGCCAGTTCATTTAAAAGAGGATTACCTGTCTCTCAATTCTTCAGAATTAAATGGATATGTTCCTCGAAGAGGAATTTGAGATTCAAGTTGGAGTATTGATGTAGAGGTTTAAGACCAGTGGATACCCCTTAAAAGTGATTTTGCAGGTGTATAAAAGAGCAAGATTTAGTGACCGAACACAGCTGTTACAATATCCTGCTCAAACAGAACAAGATCGATTGGTGTTTGTACTGCAGCAGAGCACTTCTGCTCCTGCTATAATTGCTTCGGTTAAGAAACATTTGCATGTGCTGGGTTTGCATAATGTGTTTGTGGAGATGCCTGTGTTTGCCACTACCCATGGCCCAAAAATTCGAGATAAGGTGGTGAAGGCTAATATGAGCAGCAAGATTAACTTTCCTCGAGGAGGAAGTCATTTGAAATGTGCAGCCTGTACGGTGTTGAAAGTGCCATTGAAAGCCAGACTTGGGTTGACCCTAACACTGGTTTGAAGGTTAGCCATACTTGCTGGACTGATTGTAATACAAGTAATGTGATTTATGCAAACATTTGTGGATGTCCAAAGTTTATTCAAGACGGACCAAAAGAGCTGTGAAAATATGATTGAAGGAGCACAGGTCCAGAATTAACAACACGGTATTGACAGCACCGCTGGTCGGACACTGTATTGAGCAAGAGCACAACTTTGCGGACCTCAAGTGGACAGTGATCGAGAAAGTGGAGAGTATAACGGTCTTTGCGGATATGGCAGTGCTATTGAATTATAGGGAACAACTATGGATCTATAAATTCAAAACAGAAGCTCCGTTTGGATTAAATGATCAGGTGGATTGGCTATCGTTACTTTAACCAGATGGAAAGGGGTGGGCTGTTCTCTATCACATCAGGATGGTGTCACATGATATAGTCCCTTTAAATGAGGACATTACGGATGGGCGTATGGGTTCGCCATTTTTTGAAAAAAGTGATTGCAACGCGGAGCGGGCAGTTTGAAATTGTGCGATACAGGAACGGATGTGATTACAATTTTATATTATTCAGCTGAGTCATGCGGTGGGCAAGCAGTTTTCCCCTGATGAAGAACTTCTTCGAAACTTGGCCATATCGGGCTAAGATGCTGCCGTGATTGGAGGACCTTTCAATGTGGATTGAGTAAAGCTAAGTACAACTGTGAGGTGTAGGATAATGTATATGAAGTGAACTGTTGAGATCTCAGTTTAATGAAGAATGAAGAGTTCCTTTTTGAGCGGACTGTTCCATCTGTTTTTGACAAATTCTTTTTTGACAAGATTTAATTAAGTTTAAAAAAAATTATCAAAAATATTTTTGAATAAATAGTAAAAAAAAACATTGGGGGATGTTGTGATTGGGGGTTGTTCGTGATTAAAAAACAGTAATAAAGTTAACCTGGATAGTCATTTTAAATCTTTATGAAACAACTGCTTTCCTCTTTAAAAAAATTTTGTGTGAAAAAGTTGGTTGCAGAAAATAATTTTTGTCTTGAAGAAAGAGTATGGAATAAATGATTGTAATCTAGGTTGGAGATTTACAAGGTGATTTAAGACAAGAAGAAGGGAAAATAAATATATTAAAAAATATTTTTGGATGTGGGTTGGTTTGTTGGGATTGGTAGAATTACCCACATTAGTGGATCTTGGGGTTTGTGTGTTCATTATATACAGCAGATAAAAATCTATTGGAGGTTATATCATACAGAACTGTACATCTAGTTGAATCCTGAGACCGTGCCTTTTCAGTGGCTGGCCTTACATTTTGGAACACATTAACTGAGCAGTTGCATCTGCTTTCTGATGCTATCTTTTAAAGAAAGCAATAAAAATGTTTAAGATAGCTTCTGGAGATACTTTTTAAGATGGTTTCTGGAGATTCTATTGCTTAGGGTTCTGGCATTTGTAATTTGAGCTAGCAGAATAATGTAGTAAGCACTCAGTGTGGGAGCACTGAGAGGAGAGGATCACCTTGCTGGTGGCTGAAAGGAATCAGTAAGTTTTTGCTTGGGACATTGGCTTTTTTAAAAGTATTGGGGCAAAGTTAACTAGTTAGGAATATTATTTAGTGTGTTTGTGTGTTTGTGCTTTTAATAGTCAGTAAGGCAGTGAATAAACAAGTTAGACTGTATTTTTAAATAGTCAGTCAATATGGCAGCTGTTAAGCAGTAGGTAGTTTGTTTATTTTTAAAAGTCTGTAAGGCAGCTAGTAAGCAGAAGTGAGTGTTTGTATTTAAAAAAACACACACACACAAAAAAAAAACCCAACAAAAAGTAGCCAGAAGATAGAAATAAGCTAGGAACAGTGTATACCTAAGTAAAAAGGTTGAAAAGTTCAGCTCAGTTACTCACCTTGGAAAGGTGTTGAGGTAGTGTGATTTGGTTTGAATAGTACCAACATTTGTTAATCGAGAGAGCAGTGATAGTGTGTGTCTTTTTTCTTTTTTCTTTTAGTTTATGTAATTTGAGACTGGTGGTGGGTGGTCACTGAAACACTGGCCAATGTCAAGGTGTGCTACTTAAATCTATGAGATAAGTGCTAATACTATTTTTGAGCTACATAAAATTATGAGATATGTGCTAATACTATTTTTGTAAGGTTTTTAATGGTATGTTTAATAAAAACATATTAACTAGTAAAATTTAAGAAGTTAATAAACTGAACTGGTGAATGATTGAACCATAATGCTGGTCTCTGACTGCTTAAGTTCCAGTGTGTGGCAGGAGGCAGTAGATTACATTTTTGTGCACTATTTTCTGATACCAGTTTCAGTTTGCTAATGTATTGTGTTTATTTGTTGGAATTTTTTTGGAAGAATAATATAATTCCCTTCCCCTTTTTTGATTATTTGATATAGTTGGGGAGGTTCTGGTGATTTTGATGTTCAATTTACATGTAAGTATACATATGCATGCATGCATGCTGTGGGGTAAGAACATTACAACATATGAAATTGCCATACTGTGTCAGACCAAGAGTCCATCAAGTCCAGCATCCTGCTTACAACAGCGCCTATAATCCAGGCTACAAGTACCTGGCAAGTTGCCAAAAACTAAGTATATCCCATGCTACTGATGTTAGTAATAGCAGTGGCTATTTTCTAAGTCAACTTGATTAATAGCAAGTAATGGACTTCTCCTCCAAGAACTTATCCAAACCTTTTTTAAACCCAGCTACATTAACTGCACTAATGACATCCCCTGGCAACAAATTCCAGAGTTTAATAGTGCATTGCGTGAAAATAATTTTCTCTGATTAGTTTTAAATGTGCTACTTGCTAACTTCATGGAGTGTCCCCTAGTCCTTCTATTATCCAAAAGAGTAAATAACCAATTCACATTTACCCATTCTAGACATCTCATGATTTTAAAAATCACTATCATATCCCCCCTCAGCAGTCTCTTCTCTAAGATGAGCAGCCCTAACCTCTTGAGTCTTTTCTCATAGTGGAGCTGTTCCATCCCCTTTATCATTTTGGTCACCCTTCAATGTACCTTCTCTATTGCAACTATATCTTTTTTTTATTATTATTTTTTATTTATGCATTTCAATTATACAAAGAAATTAACTTAGATACAGTAATATCATCATTAAGTATTACAGTATTATATCTTTTTTGAGATGTGGTGACCAGAATTGTACACAGTATTCAAGGTGCAGTCTCACCAGGGAATGATACAGAGATATTATGACATTTTCTGTTTTATTTGCCATTTCTTTCCTAAAAATTCCTAACATTCTGTTTGCTTTTTTGACTGTTGCAGCACATTGAGCTGACAATTTCAATGTATTATCCACTATGATGCCCAGATCTCTTTCCTTTGTGGTAGCTCCTAATATGGAACCTAACATTGTGTAATACAGCATGGGCTATTTTTCCCTATATGCATCACCTTGCACTTATTCACATTAAATTTCATCTGCCATATGGATTCACAATTTTCTAGTCTCACAAGGTCCTCCTGCAATTTATCACAATCTACTTATGATTTAACTACTCTGAATAATTTTGTATCACCTGCAAATCTGATTACCTCACTCGTTGTATTCCTGTCCAGATCATTTATAAATATATTGAAAAGCACGGGTCCCAGTACAGATCCCTGAGGCACTCCACTGCCCACCCTCTCCACTGAGAAAATTGTCAGTTTAATACTACTCTCTATTTCCTGTCTTTTAAACAGTTTGTAATCCAGGAAAGGACATCTCCACCTATCCCATGACTTTTAATTTTTATTTGAAGCCTCTCATGAGGAACTTTGTCAAATGCCTTCTGAAAATCCAAATACACTACATCTACCAGTTCACAGCTATCTACATGTTTATTAATCCCTTCAAAAAAGTAAAGCAGATTTGTGAGACAAGACTTACCTTTGGTAAAGCCATGCTGACTTTTTTCCATTAAACCATATTTTATAATGCATACTTATTTACAAAATACTATCATAGGTCTGCAGATGGCTATATGTATGTGATTATGCCACCAAATGGAGTTGTTTGAAAGTTATCCTCTTAGATACCCTCAGATATCATTGCACAGAAAGTGGCGTTCTTTCAACAGAAAGGAGACTTTGGAATAAAGGCCATGGGATGAGGATGAAAGGGGGTAGAGTGAGAAAATATTTCCAATATAAGTAATTATTTCTTTACAGAAAGGGTTGTGGTTGCATGAAACATTTTCCCAGTGGAGGTGATGGAGAGAAGGACAGTATCTGAATTCAAGAAAGCATAGGACTAGCACAAGGGATGTCTGAAGAAGTGTTAGGTATTGTAGAGCTAAGCAGTTGAGTGGATGGGCAGACAATATGGGCTGGCATATTTCTATTTTTGTATCCCTACAAATTTGTAATTGTAGAGTACGATATCCTAACATAACTACTGTATTATTATATCCATTTCTTTCTATTTGTCAAAATAGCCTCAGCATGCCTGTGACTGAAAATCTGCAGTTTGATTTTACCACCTCATACTATTTTCTCTTCAAATTCAAGTCATTATGTAAACTACAACACAATCTTTTATCAACAGCTCTTGCACATACTTTTCACTATCTTCAATCTAAAGGAAAAACACTTCTACTTTTCAAATTTATATTCATAGCAATCAGAGATTTGTTACCCTGTTTTGTCCATATAAATTATAAAACTTCAAATCTCAAAATCTTGAAATTAGGAGTTGTAAATCTGACTGGTTAAAAGTGACACTGATGGATAGAATTTAGTTGAGATATATGCTTTTCTCTGTATAACTTTAACTCTGAATTTCCACAACATAGAACATTATTTGGTGGTGAAGCAGACAATTCACAACCAGGTTTGCACCTGATCCTACCTCACCCCCTCATTTATCAAAATGTGCTAAGGCGTTTTCGCATGCGTAAAGCCCTGTTAATGCATACAATAGCACCATATCGTATGATGCAAATTTGAAAAAACAGGAGGAGTTAGGGGCAGGGTTTGCCAGTCTGCAAAGTGCTAATGCATGGACATAATGTTGATTTTAACTACACCTTTTTCAATAGCATGCGAGAGAAAGAGAGAGAGAGACTAGCCATAATGTCTTCTCCCTAGATAGATATTTTTATCCCTATGGTAGACCCACCTAGTAACTCGAGGTGAGGTTTAGGTATTAGTTTAGGGGGTTAGGGGCCACTTTGACATTCAACGTGAGACGTACAAACAGAACAGTGGTCTCTTGTGAAGATTTGATGGCCTTCGGAGTGAGGAAACTCACCCAAAGATGAGATTTGGGCAATGTTCTCTCCACCTAGCTTGATGTTACCCAGGTAGAGAGTCCATCAAGCTAGGTTGAGAGAACATTGCCCAAATCTTATCTTTGGGTGGGTTTCCTCATTCCAAAGGCCAACAGATCTTCACAAGAGACTACTGTTCTGTTTGTATGTCTCACATTGAATGTCAGTGGCCCCTAACCCCCTACACCTAAACCTCACCTCGAGTTATTAGGTGGGCCTACCATATGGATGCAAATACCTATCTAGGGAGAAGACATTATGGTTATTCTCTCTCGCTCTCTCTCTCTCTCTCTCTAGGTTGAATGCAGGCAATAGAACAGGTCTGACACTTATTGCAAAGTCTGAAAATTTTATTGCAATTTGTACTAACTTACCTCTTTGCATAGGTAATTAGCACAAATTGCAATAAACTGTATATTAGCATAAAACATGCCCCTTTTGCTATCACATGTAATACTTATCGCATTTTGATAAATCCAGGCCTGAGTTTGCTGCCCAATTAATGGTTCCCTAGAAAGGGAGAAACATGCTCCTTCATGTTTAAAACCATTTGATGCAAGATTTTTTGCCACTTTGGGGTTGTTTTAAAGAACAAGAGATCTTCATTTCTGTTCTATCTAACTATATTGTTTTTTGTTTTTTTTAGTGTGCCTTTGCACTTTCTCAATTTTCCTCCCAATTCCTTGCAGACGGTAACAGTTCCTCCAACCCTATTTATTGATTGATTGATTGATTTATCTGTCTACTTATTTATTTATTTAAGTGCACTTATATACCACATATTTTGTCCATGATTATATCCCTAGTTGTATCAAACCTCATCATCTCTTTTCCTAAATATATCTTCATTTTTGCTCAGATTTGGATTTATCCAAGCTTACTGGCTTCTCATTCTCTTCCTCTTCATTTGAAATGCTAATAACTTGTCAGCAAGCTCTTTTTTCTTTGTTTTTTTTCATTCAAACTTTGTTGAATAGGCAATTATCTACCCTAAACATCCCTGAGACAAACCTTTTAGCACAGTTGTTATTTAGCAAAACTTGATATATGCTGCATTTTGCCAAGTGGAAGCCTAAAACAGCAGGGTTGAATTGACACTTTACAAAGTGGGTTATATTCCCAGGTAATGAAATTTTAAAAGCCAGTGTTTTACCCATGGAAAAGGACTTCTGAATAATTGGTTTGCCTGTGCATAGTGCTACTTCATGTGTGATTTACCTACACTGAGAAGAGTGTTTCAAAGGATAGAGATGTGGAGGAGTTTACCCTTATGTGCATACTTTTGAATTTTCAAAAGCATGTACAGAGTTTTTGCTTTGGAATACTACCCACACATATTAGCAGGTACATATGTATGCAGGCAGTTTTCCTAGATATTGTTTTAAGTGAAAGTAAGCACACAATGTCACTTTGAAAATCAGCATAATGTCTGTGGGTAAAAGGTAGTTATAGACATTGTACCAAGGTGGATAGCTACGAAATTACTCTCCAAATGGCTATAAAATATAGGGACCAGATACCAAAAAAGGCAAAATCAAACAATAGCAAATATCAGATTATTTATTTATTTATTTATTTATTTATTTATTCATTTATTCATTTATTTATGTTTTTATTGAGTTTTATATACCGTCATTCGGGATCACCATCACAATGGTTTACAAAGGATCGATTCGCCATGACAATGGTTTGCAAAGGATCGATTTATATAAATGTATAGGCATACATTAGTTAATGTGAAGTTTTTTAGACCCTCTCGTATATATTCTTTCATAGGATCACCCAGGTTTCCAAAGGATTGATTAACACAATTATATAACATATATTAAATCATGGTATTTTCTTTAGTCACATTAGTTCCTAATGTACCAGATGGTTAGTGCCTAATATAATACATGCATCAGCAAGCCTGACGGTGTGCCCCTATTTAAATGGGCCACCCGGTCTGCTACATCATTTGCGTACTGTGAAAGTCTCTTTTTTCCAGAAACATTTGGGCAGATTTTCAAAGACCTACGCGCATAAATCGAGGCAGATTTACACACGTAGAGTGGTTAAGCGTGCCGGGCCTATTTTCAAAAGGCCCGGCGGTATGCATAAAGCCCCAGGATGCATGTAAGTCACGGGGCTCTACAAAAGGGGCAGTCTGGGGGTGGGGCCCCAGAGCTGAAGTAAGTTTTAAAAGAAAAAAAAAGAAAGCAACAAAGTTAGGGGGAAAGGGAGTGGGAGGTAGGGGAAGGGAAGGGAATGTGGGGTGGGGGGTAAGGAAGATCCCTCCAAGGCCACTCCAATATCAGAGCAGCCTGGGAGGGATCAGGGGAAGGCAGCGGAGCTTGGATAGGGCTCGGTGTGCGCAAGGTGCACAATTGAGCACCCTCTTGCACGCGCCGACCCCGGATTTTATAACATACGTGTGCCTACGCACGCATGTTATAAAATCTGGCATACATGTGCGTGCGCCGGGTAGCGCACGCACATGTAGGCTATGCGCGTATGTTTTAAAATCTGACCCATTGTATTTTTTTCAAAAAAAGAGTAACAATGATCACAGGATCATTGTTACTCTTTTTTATGTGCAAGAAAAAGTTTTTGAAAAAAATACATTGTTTCTAAAAAAAAAAAAAGAGAGACTTTCACAGTGAAAGGTATTTGGCCATATTTTTTAACAAAAGTTGAGCATTCACCCTATAAATCAGGCTAGGATCAATAAGAATCTTAATCTCCAGATACTTCATTCAGACTCTAACCATCATAATGGAAAGTTATCTCCCATCTCTCCCTAAGGTTACCAACCAGCTTAAGGGCTTCAGACATATCTGATTATCCTTTAGTCCTGAAAATTGATCACATGCCCACTGATACTCAAGTACTTTTTATAAATATTCTTTTGGGTTTGTAAAAAAAAAAATCAAAACATCATCTGCGAAGGTCGCCACTTAAACATTTTGCCTCCCTTAGCAAACCCCTCTATTTCCCCATCTCAATTTTCCTCAACAAAGGGTCTACTGATAAATATAGAGCAGTGGGGAAAAGGGGAACCTTGCCTTACCCCTCTATGAATCTAAAAGTCAGAAGATTTGCAATCATTAGCAATTATATTTGGCACTGGGTCTTCATAAAATAGTGAGATATTCTTAACAATGTCTCCTGTCAAGCCAAACCTCTGGAGGGTTGAGAATATATATGGCCATGAGACTTGATCAAAGGCCTTTTCAGAATCAAAGCCAATGGCCATAGCTTGAATATTGTCATTTTTACATAATGTCTTGTCAGTTACCAATTTAACTTAGAAACATAGAAACATAGAAATGACGGCAGAAGAAGACCAAACGGCCCATCCAGTCTGCCCAGCAAGCTTCACATTTTTTTTCTCACACTTATCTGTTTCTCTTAGCTCTTTGGTTCTATTTCCCTTCCACCCCCACCATTAATGTAGAGAGCAGTGATGGAGCTGCAACCAAGTGAAATATCAAGCTTGATTAGTTACGGGTAGTAGGGGAAGTAACCGCCGCAATAAGCAAGCTACACCCATGCTTATTTGTTTTACCCAGACTGTGTTATTCAGCCCTTATTGGTTGTTTTTCTTCTCCCCTGCTGTTGAAGCAGGGAGCTATGCTGGATATGCTTGTAGTATCAGTTTTTCTTCTCCCTGCCGTTGAAGCAGGATATGCATTGAAAGTGAAGTATCAGGCTTATTTGGTTTGGGGTAGTAACCGCCGTAACAAGCCAGCTACTCCCCGCTTTGTGAGTGCGAATCCTTTTTTCTTCTCCCCTGCTGTTGAAGCAGAGAGCTATGCTGGATATGCGTGAAGTATCAGTTTTTCTTCTCCCCTGCCGTTGAAGCAGAGAGCTATGCTGGATATGCGTGAAGTATCAGTTTTTCTTCTCCCCTGCCGTATTCCCCCCTTCACAAATCCTGCCTGGCTATTAGAGATTATTGAGGGGAATACTTGACTCAGCCTATCCACTAGGATTTTGGCAAAGATCTTCAGATCACAATTCAGAAGTGAGCTAGGCTGATTAGAAGATGGTAAAACAGGGTCCTTCCTGGGTTTGGGCAAAACTGTAATATAGGCCTTGTTAAAATCCTTTGGGAAGGCCCCCTGATAAAGAGCATCTTAAAAAAATAGACTCATTGGCCAAATTACCTGACTCTTCAGTATTTTGTAGTAATCAGAAGAAAAAGCACCTGGACATGGAGCATTTGCTGACTTACTAGTGTGTATCACATTCAATATTTCTTAGAACTTCAAAAATTCCAATTGCTGGTCTGTAACTTCAAGTTAGGGAACATCATTAAAAACATTAGCTTCCTCCTTTAGTCCACCTGACATGGAAGTGTGAGCCCTTGAAACATGGGTGAAATCCTTATATCTCCATATATCCATCACTGTAATTTTTGACATAAAAATATTCCTTTCCCTTCCTTTCTCCCCGCTTTCTTGTTGCAGGGATATTTATCCTTTGTGAGATCATGAATGCAGTTAAAATCACCTGCCAGAATCAGAAAACCTTTCCCATTTGCAATCAAAAAACACGTGGCAACTCGACAAAAACACTTTGGTGCTAATCATTAGGGGCAAATATATTGCAAATAGTAATTTCTTTACCTTGTAGTTTCCATGTACCTTCCTCCCTCATCTTTAATTTCCCTTTCAACCTGCAAGTTAATATTCTTATGTGTAAGAATAGCTATCCCAGCTTGTCTTCCCTTTGCTGCTGATCCCACCCATTCCCTCCTCAGTTTTTTACTTTCTTCCACAGTGAGGTGACTTTCTTGGAGACATGCAATTGCAGTCTTTTTCCTTTTCAGGACTTGCAATATGTTTGTTCTTTTAATTGGAGTGCCTAGCCCATTAACATTTAAAGATACAATCGCAGTGAAATCACCCATTATCCTGGAACATCCACTTATCAAAAAAAAGGAATGATCCTTCTAATCTCTGTGCAGGATACCAAGCCTTCTTCCACACCTCTTCTCCTTGGAATTGTCTCTAGGGAATCATATAAAATGAGTGACCATAAAAATTTGAAATATGAAAAGTGTAGAGCTGTCCTGAGAACTGCACCCTGTCCCCAACCTTCCTCCCTCTCCTTTCCCTCACCCTTCTTAATCCTCTCAATCTTCCCTTTACCATTCCCCACCACAAAATACTCGTGTCCTCTCATACAGAGCAGAAGGTTCAATACATGTGAACGGGTACCACTCCCTCCAGCATAAGAACATTTCAAAATGCTCAACTGTTTAACCAAAGCCAAAGTTAAAAAACAAACAAAAAAACCCCAAAAAACTGCAATCTAGAGAGTGTAGAGGTGAATGGAGTCCTTGTGGTTCAATTGAGTCTCTCTTCCAAAGACATTTGCCAGGCCCAGGCTGTCCCTCCTATGTATCTTAATTTCTGAGCAGGCCATCTCTGGAAAGACCAAATTGTAATCTTCATTGTTCAAGATCAACATAGCTGATGTTTGGGACTTTAAACTAGAGTTGTTGCCTTTTAGCAGTCATCACTCTCTGCAATCATCAGGCATCTTGCAGCACACCTGAAATAAAAGTCCACTCCATGCCTTCTTAACAAACAGCTCTGTTTCCTGCTTCCCACCATTTTCATAGAGAGAAAAAATATCCTCATAACCGTTTCTGCCAGAGGTTTAATAATAATCTGAAGGATGATGATACTGGTTTCTTTCTCCCAGGTTAACACACCCACTGCTTTCCTTTGGCTATCCATAATTTAGAGGGATCCTAATATTTTGTCTACAAAGAGGGCCAAATCAGGATGTCTAAGGCCTTTAGCCTTCACTGCTCTCTTCCCAATAACCATCTCTTTCGCGACTCTGGCCTCAGTAGCTACCTGACCTTTATACCTCTTTGCCTTGTGAAAAATGTTAATCCTCTCCCCAGCCTCCTACTGCTTTAGCTCATCTAATGCTTCAAAAGCAACAATCAGAAGAAAAACAGTTCTTTTTTAAGTAAGCATAAAAGATTACCTCATGAAAATCGGTAACTTACAGTTGTATGGTTTTATAATGGGTTGAAAAAATGCTGTGCCTTCTCCAGCTCTTCAAATAGCTGATCTTTGCCATCAGCCCAGATTCGGAGTCTCCCAGGATATTGTAGTGAGAATTTTATCTGCTTTTTTGCTAGTGTGGCACTCAGAGAATTGAATATGCTTCTCTTTACACTAGCAAAATAATCCTGAAATAGATGAACGTGTGTATCATTATACTTCAGCTCCAATCCCTTTCTGTATGCTTGCATTATCTCTTGTTTGTGGGTGAAGTACAAAATGTTTGCCCAAGTGATTCTAGGCTGAGTGTCCCCTTCTTTTTTACTGCCCAAGTGGTGCACCCATTCAATTTTGAAGATGCTTTGCAAGATGGGCAATTATAGGACCTACGGGAGCCATTTTTCTAGAAAGCTTAGCAGATTGGAATTGGAAATCTTCTTTGGTATTCTGATTATTTGGATACTGTTTCTGCACGAATGGTTCTCCATATCATCAATTTTCTCCTCCTGTGCCTTTGTCAGTTTCTCCAGCTTGCTTAGTATGCCTTCTTGCGTCACTGCCCCATCCTTGACCACAGAGATTCTGCCTTCCACAACATCCAGTAGCAAATTAAAATCTGATATGGTAGACTTTACATCTGTGATTTGCTCTAATATGGAAGAAAGGGTATCTTTTAAAGCCACTACTACTGCTTCGATAAGTCTGCTATTTTGCTGGAAAAGCTAGGCTTCGAAGTGTCCCAATTGTGCTGGTCATTTTCTCTTCTCCTGCTCCTGTTTTTCTTTATCTTTTTTAACCCTTCAGTAGGCATGTTACCAGGAGATTTTTGCATAAAATGGTCTATAGACATAAATGCCACCCTCTCCTCGAGTTTGTTTCTGTTTTTGGTTATTTTCAAGGTTTGATTGTGAAGGATTAGAGAGAGTGGTACCTGAAGTTATGAGAAATCCAATCTCTCAGGCTCACCACATCATGTGACCTCTGTTGCATGCATGGGCCTGCTCACCTCGCTAGCTCCCCTGCAGGTCACGGGTCAGCCTCCCCAGTGGCAGCCGTGAGCTGCTCTAGGCCTCGGTGTCCCACGGGGGCAATCGCCGGGCCTTCCACTGCGCACCAGGACTCACGCCGGAGTTCGGCGTCTCCAGTGGCGTTGGCCACGCGCCTACGTGCATGTGCGTGGACTGGGTAGTCTCTTGTAGGGCCAGAGGCGGGTCCTAGCTCTGCAGCGCACTCTGATTGATGGAACGATATAAGGAAGTCCCTGCCTGCACTTCCTTGCCTTGGCAATCGGGTCAGCACTGTATATATATATATATATATATATATATATATACAAAGTATACTAGTTTGTCTCCGTGTTAACAGTCTTGCTCCAGCTTTGTTCCAGTCTTGTTCCAGCGTACTGTTCCAGTGTCCTTCTGTTCCTGCATTTGTTTGTCCATCCTCCCAGGTAGTACCCTCGGACTGTATCTCTGGTACTGACCTCGGCCTGTTCCTTGACCTTCCTGTCCGCTACCTGCATCCTGACCTCTGCCTGCCTTGTAACCTCGTCTGACCTCTGGAACCTGAACTCTGCCTCGTTGACTACTTCTCGGACTGATCCTCAAATTCTGACCTCGGCTGCCATTGACCATGTCTTCTGATTCTGGCTCTATCCCTTGCCTTGTCATTGCCTACACTGTTTGGGCCTTCACTGCCTCTCCAGGCCAACAGCGTGAAGTCCGACTGTGCTCCCCTGCTGATCGTGGGCACGCCTCTCTACTATGTCTCCGGGAGACCCTGCGAGGCCCACCTAAGTCCAAGCAGCCCAAGTCCCTCTGGGTTCCACCCGGGGGGACCTTGAGCTTTCAGTAGTGAAGCTCATCCTAGCCTCTGTCTCCTCCTGTGCTCCACCCCTGGGGGCATGTGCTTCCTGGTCATTACCAGGGAGCCATTCTCCACTGCTCCAGGACAAGGGTCCACCTCCAAGCGCAACAACCTCCATTCTGTTTCTTTCTTTTATGTACTATAAAATATTTTAAACAAAAAGAAGATTTAGGTGAAAGAGTGCCTCAAGAATTTGTTTGAACAGAGGGATCTACTGCTTATATAACTGCTTCTAAAAGTAAATTGGTTTTAATTGCTTAAATGTGCTTTGTCAATGAGTTCAACAAATTAATTGTGGTTATAAGAAAGAAAGGAAATACTGAACGAGAACATTATCATGGACAGGAATTGAAAAGGATGTCTCTATATGCATTCTATACATTTAATTTATTATTCAGTTGATTTATGCAATGCATACCCAACAGCAATAATTTGCATTACTGACAGCATACCATGAGCAATTTTCCAGAAACATACTTTTCTTGCTGTCAAAAGAATTCCTTTTTTATCCATGGTCTTAGTTGTATCATAGCCTTCGGTGTATGTGCTGTCAGGTCATTTCTGCTCACCACTCAAGCTAGAAGAGTGATGATAAAGTGGTAGCAAATGCTGACTACCATAGAATGGAATTTACTTTTCTATAGCTACTGTGCACTGAAGGTAAACAAAGTGACTTTTAGTATATGAGACATGTTGTCTTGTGTGTAAAGAGTTGAGGGAAATGTTTAAATATATTGCCACTAGCACAGCTGACTATATTTTACAGTTCATGGTACTAAGGGAATCTTGACTCTTGACAGTTTGACAAATGACAATTCTATATTTGACAGATCCCTCTTCTTTTATTGTAGTTTTCTTTTTTGGATATCTCCTAAAGAAGGCACAATGATTTAAGCTCAAAAGACAAGACCCTATGCTTTATTGAAAAGTAATTTTGAAATAAGCTATACTTCACCCTATGACATTGGTGTGTTACTTTTCAGTGACCAAACCTCCTTACCCCATTACCCAAATTTAACATGCATGACTACAGTGTTGCACTGATCAGTATATGATAGAGATGCACATTTATTTGAAAACAAACAAAAAAAAAGTTATTTCATGTTATTGTATTTATAGTGAAACAAAATAAACATGTAATTAACACATGTGTTTTGTTTTTATTTATTTGACTTTATTGCCTCTGGGGGAAGCAAAGCATTGTTTGTTTGTTTGTTTGTTTTAAGTCAGACAGCCTGGAGCCAATGGGGTATGGTGAAAGGAGCAGGACCAATCATTGACAATAAGGAATACAAGCAGTTTTTATATCAGCCTAGTCCAGATTCCCTGGAATAGTGAAAAATAAAGCAAATCTTGAACACACACCATTTCAGTTATTTCTGTGTGCAATGTTAGAGAAGGTCCTTGCTTTTCAGAGTTGAAAGTTAGATGAAAGATTATAAAAAAGAATTGTGAGGACTGAGGATGTTTGCTGTCTTTCACTGCTTTAGTGCACTGCTCTATGCTGCTAGTCAAAACTGTAAGCTGCTACTCATATACTGCAGGCCCTCATATACACGTGTATTTGGTCACCCGGCTAGATGCACTGCAATTTTATATCCTGCACGCAAGTATGTGAGCATGTTATAAAATAGACCAGGCACGTGCATGTTTGCTATTTTAAGCATGTGTATGCCCAGTCTAGGGCTACGTCTTCGAGTGACCCCCCCGTTCTTTAGCCTGCGCTCCTCCCAGTTAACCCAGACCCCACAGGCAAGGCATAGATGGCTGTAAATAGTTTTAAAACAAACCCCCAAAATATTAGGAGCCAATATATTTATATACTCTTAACTTATTCTTGCAAAAAAGCCTGCATATTTTAGAAAATGCCACCACACACATTAAATGTGAAAAAAGCCTTGTTGAGAGCAAAAATGGAGCATCAAATGGACTTGTCAGAAGGCTCAGGTTTTTATCTGCGACATGGTGTCCAAAGTTTTTTCTCTTTTTTCTCATTTTTTAATTTTTATTGCTTTCCTCAAATCACTCACAGATAACATCAATTTAGTAAAGAATATTCACATTGCTCAACCAAACATATTCATATTTTTCAATGACTTTTGAAGAAATAATAAACACAAGACTCTTTGAATGAATTTTTCTTCCTGCTATGAAGAATTGATAAAAATTGACCTTTGGAGATAAGAATTGCTCTGGTTGGGGATGCTGTTTTATGAATATGTTTCGGGTGAGCAATGTGACTATTTTTTATAAAATGGATGCTATCTCTGGGTGATTTGAGAAAAACAACATAAAAACAAATGAGAAAAAATTCTGGGAACGTGATGATGGTCTGGGCACCATGTCAGAGTTCAAAATTGAGCCTTCTAACAGGTCTGGTTGATACCCCTTTTTTGTTCTAGAAAGACCTTTTTCATATTCACTGTGTGTGGTAGCTTTTCCTGAAATATAAAGGCTTTTTGCAAGAATAAGTTAATAGTGTAATATTATTGGCTCCTACATTATTTGGATTTTGTTTTGATTGAATATGTAGGATGTTTTACACTTGGTTGGTTTTTATGTATTGAAAATTGCTTTGTTCAGACATACACCTCATCCATAGCAGAAGTAACATTGTGCTGAAAGGAACCTGGACACGCCCCCAGGCACATCACTACATGCACGCATATCTCTTGGCTCCACCCCAGAACGCCCCTGCTCTGCCATTATAATTCCCCTTGTGCACATATGAGGCCAGTTTAATCAATCGTGTGGCCGCAAATAAGCAATCCATGCATGGCCATCTCCTGGTTTTGGCATGTACATCGCTTAAAAAATTAACCTTTATATGAATAGGACTGAGAACAAAAATCACAATAAAGTCACATATATATATTATGGTACTTTTCAATTAGGTATACCCTCATTTATGGGCTAATGCACACTTCCGCCTACCGGCGTTTTTTGCTTTTAGGTACAACTGCCAACTTGGCTGCCCAATTAGAATACGATCAAACCCTATGATCGTATTCTAATTGGGCAGCCAAGTTGGCAGTTGTACCTAAAAGCAAAAAACGCCGGTAGGCGGAAGTGTGCATTAGCCCATAAATGAGGGTATACCTAATTGAAAAGTACCATAATATATATATGTGACTTTATTGTGATTTTTGAGATTAATTGCGTCACAATTTTTCCAGTTTTTTGTCTATTATAGGACTGAGAACAGGCACATTCCCTGAAACTTTACTATGTGTCAGAGTACTTTAGTGTGTGTCCTTAGGAAAGGCATACTGCCTGACAGCTACTGTTTCTGTGGTTTTTTTCCAGCATGTGCTGTGCATGTGCATTGTGACAGCTTGCTCTCTGTGTAAACTTGCTAGTATGATGCACAGAATAGAAGTAGTTATAATCTGAGTTAAGACTACAGTTTTTACAGTGCACTATTATTTTTGACAATAACAGGTATCTCTTTGTGAATGTGTTCACTCTAGTCTGCTGGAGCATTCAGCTTACCTGCTTTGATCTGAAGCTCTATTCCTGGACTTTAATTGAATTTCCATCTTCTTCCCATCAGCAGCAAAATAGCTAGATGTTGCTTTAACGAGCCCTGCCCTCTGATGACTTCATTAGCATCAGCTATTTGTTGAAATTGTGGCTAGCAGTGGAGATGGTTTGTAGGGATATGCAGAAGGGAAAAAATGTTTCAATTCATTTATTCAGTTCATTGAGACCCATATTCATTTCATTAGATTCAATACGAAAAATAATTTGTTTCATTAGTTGTATTTATTTTCTATTAAAACCTATAGGGGAAGCATTACAGTCTATTTTGGCTTCAGAATAGTGATTTTTTTTAAACAATTCTAATGAAACTTGTAGGAAGAAATCATCAGAAGGGGGAAAGAACTACAAGGTAGTTAGAGTGTGGCAAAGTGGTATTAAAAGTGGCATAAATAGTAGCCAAAGGCTCCACAAAGGGACAAGATGTGCCAGACTTCTAGGATTCAAAAAGAGACCTGTTATATGGATGTCAATAATCTGAGTGTACCTTCATACGATGCTGTAAAAAAATACGGCTATCGTGACTGTGAAGCCTGTATGTAGGCTTTAAAAATCATTAGGTACCCCAGTGTTGGAATGCAAACTTTTGTAGTGCTCACTGTCCACTGTGCAATTGTTGCTGAAATGATCACGTGGATACTGTTGCAATATTCACTTATCTCAAAATTGTAGTCGGTCTTGCCTCAGCCGACATCCTGATGTTTCGGAGGCTGGCTCCTTCTTCAAGGGCTGGATATGCGCAAGAGAGACCGGTATTCCAGTGAAACATTAGATGTTGTGACAGTGAATCTGGTGAAACACAGGTAAAGTGTGCAAAAAAAAAAAAAAAAGAGACATCTTTTAGTTATTGAAAAAACAATTAACTTAGGCTGAAATGTAGAGAGATACATACTTGATTACTGTGCCAGCAATGTTCAACTTGTTAGGTTTGTTTAGCGGTCTGTGAAGCTCCGCTGTGGAGGAAATGAAATGACCAGAGAACTGTTTACTCTGTCTTAACTGCTGTAATTGTTAGCCTGCTTGTTAAAACCTGCAAACGGGCAGAAAAGGCTGCTGTTTTTTTAAAACTTGAAGTGGTAAAAGTTGTGCTCAAATCTCAGAATAAAATTTAAAGTACTTACTGAAAAACAAGCGGCTGAGATTTGAGCACAACTTTTACCACTTCAAGTTTTAAAAAAACAGCAGCCTTTTCTGCCCGTTTGCAGGTTTTAACAAGCAGGCTAACAATTACAGCAGTTAAGACAGAGTAAACAGTTCTCTGGTCATTTCATTTCCTCCACAGCGGAGCTTCACAGACCGCTAAACAAACCTAACAAGTTGAACATTGCTGGCACAGTAATCAAGTATGTATCTCTCTACATTTCAGCTTAAGTTAATTGTTTTTTCAATAACTAAAAGATGTCTCTTTTTTTTTGCACACTTTACCTGTGTTTCACCAGATTCACTGTCACAACATCTAATGTTTCACTGGAATACCGGTCTCTCTTGCGCATATCCAGCCCTTGAAGAAGGAGCCAGCCTCCGAAACATCAGGATGTCGGCTGAGGCAAGACCGACTACAATTTTGAGATAAGTGAATATTGCAACAGTATCCACGTGATCATTTCAGCAACAATTGCACAGTGGACAGTGAGCACTACAAAAGTTTGCATTCCAACACTGGGGTACCTAATGATTTTTAAAGCCTACATATAGGCTTCACAGTCACGATAGCCGTATTTTTTTACAGCATCGTATGAAGGTACACTCAGATTATTGACATCCATATAACAGGTCTCTTTTTGAATTCATAATTTTTTCATGTTATATTGTTTGGGTTTATAAATTTAGACTTCTAGGATTGCCATGAGTTCTCTAAAGCATTGTGATTGGAGCAAAGAAGCAGCAAGAGGAGGAAGAATATATCCAAGATGCTAAAAGAGAAAGACGGCCCAGGAATAGTGTCATGAACAGCTGATGGTATCACAAGATGCAAAGTGGCACCAAACGTGGCAGCACCTCCCTAGGCATCATGAATTGGAAACGAAGCAGAAAACATAGCAGAAAAAATCCCAAGGTACAGAGAAAGGAACTAAGAATCAGAAAGAGTGGTATCCAGGTTTCAAAACCATAGGAGAGGTGCACAGCAGCACTCCAGATTGGCAAGAAGACTTCAAAGTGTAAGAGCTGTGGTATGCCAGGAAGGTACAGTGGCAGAAAGAAGTTAAGAATCCCAAAGTGTAAATTCTGCACATAGCAGCAAGGCCGAGCAGCACAAGGATATGAAGGTATAGGAGGAGGGGCATAGCATTAAGGCAGATTAGCTTGGGAGATGCCAGTCATTCTGTTGCAGCGTACAGACAATGGTAGAGGGGGGATGCTTCTCCCTGTCAAAATATGGCTGCACCTGGCTGATCCACCAATCCAGTAGGATATGCTTGTGTCTTAGCATATCCCAGCTTAGGCAGGGAGTTATCCGCATGCACAGTTCAGTGTGATCCATGAAATCAGCTATGGTTCATGAAGCAGTGCAGCAAGTGTGCAAAAGAATAGCAAAGGCAAGAGCAAGCGATGGCAAGAAAGTGAGTACCATTGAAATCCTGAGGAGTGTTTCAGTAAGTTTTCAAAGTAAGTGGGCTAGGGAACAACAAAATGGCGCCGGCCATACGCGTATGGCCGGCGCCATTTTCCGTTCGGAAAACGATTTGCGGCAGGAGATCGTTTTCCGGACCCCCGCTGGACCCCCAGGGACTTTTCGCCAGCTTGGGGGGGCCTCCTGACCCCCACAAGACTTGCCAAAAGTCCAGCGGGGCTCTGGAATAACCTCCTGCAGTCGAATCGTGTTGGTCTATGGCCGCCGCCATTTTGCGCCGCCATTTTGAAAAATGGCGCCAGCTGAAGACAACACAATTCAATTGCAGGAGGCCGTTCCGGGCCGCTGCCGTTCCGGACCGCCGCTGGACCCACAGGTAATTTAAGGCATTTGGGGGGGGGGGTTCGGGAGGGTGGGGGATTTAAGTTAAAGGGTCGGGGGTGGGTTTTAGGGGGTTTTAGTGTGCCGGCTCACGATTTTCACGATTTTCACGATACTTCAAATACCCAAATGGCAACAATACGATTCCCTCCCCCTCCCAGCCGAAATCGATCGTTAAGACGATCGAGGACACGATTCACATCTCTACCAGGCATGTTGCAAAAAGAAAACACTGCCAATAAAAAAAAGAAAAATCTCAGCACATATGTAGCAAATTTGTCATATCATAGAAGCACTAACTCCCCTAGGAATCTAACAGCAACAATACTACCCAGGAAAGGGCAGCATTGCAAATATTACAACAGACCCTAGAAGACCAATACACCTCCAACTGAAAATAGAACTATAGAATCATATGCAGAAACCATACAGTAATAGAATACCTCATCTTGGTCACACATACAGAATACAGAAAGGTCAATAAGCAAGAAAATCAAGAAAAATAAAACATCAATCATAGTACAACACATTAATAAAAATAGTAAATATTTCAAAAGAGCTAATGTATAGAACACCCATTAATTAAAATCTCATAAAAATGTTTACAAAATTTCCCAAAATACCAATATATTTCAAAACAACAGATACATCAGTTAACATCCAATAACATCTCTCATCTCCTCTTTCTCTTTACATACACATTCTCCCTGCTCTTTCTCAAACTTACCTCCACTTTTCTCTCCCTCACTCACACAGGCTCTCTGGCTCTCATATACACACACACACACACACACACACACATACACAGGTTCTCTGACTCTCATATACCCATTCTTAGCAATCTTGCTTCTCAGTCCCCAGCTCCCTCTCCCCTCTCAGCAGAGTCATACATAGCCAGGCAATTTGGCACCTATGGCCAAGTGAAATATTGTGCCCTCACCCATTATACAACCCATGACACCATGAGTTGCAAAACTGTTAAATGTTTGTACAGCAATGCCCAAGGTTAATGCAAGGGTATTAGGCACCTTAGGGAAACCTTTGACCCGTGCACCCTCCACCTCCATCACATCATCCCCACACACAAATAGAAATTATGCATTTATAATAGATTTGACATAAAAAAGATATTTGAAGTTAAATCTTTTGAAGCTAACATGTCACATACATTAATTATATTATTTTACTTGCAAAAGAGTAGGATACACTTGGAATCCATATGGTATTAGGCGGCATACTGTAGCATGTCTTGGGTAAGAGCTTGGCCCTTATAAAGTCACAAGAAAACAGAATTAAAATGCAATAAACGTTCTATATCAAAATAGCACTAACTACCAGCACTCAAACAGCAACAACCCTACTTATGAAAAGGTTACACCACAAATATTATAGCAGGCCTAAAACATCAATATAGCTTGTTCCTTACTAGGAAAATAGAACAAGCCAAGCTGCTATAGATCCCTACTTAGAAACTACACACTAGAAGCATACTTCACCTCAGTTATACTTGCAGAACAGAAAGACCCTCAAATACAGAATAAAGAGACCATAAATTTTAAATAGAAATATACAGAAAAAAACTGAACTTGAAATCACAATAAGCACTACAACAATGGAAAAACAGAAAGAATACCATTTCTCATAAAACAATAAAATTAGAAAAATCATACCAATAAAATGAATAATTCAAAACAACTAACAATTAAATTAAAATTCAATAAATAAAAAAATCATAAAAAATTTTCAAAACATCAATAAAATATTTAAAAAAGACACATCAAATGACACCTCATAAATAAAACTAATAAGGATTTTAAAAAATCACCCATTATCCACTTTTAGGAACTTGTCATTTCCAGAAGCCCTGAAATTGTCATTGATTAACACGCAGAGAAGAATGGGGGATTTTATGCACACACATGCATTCTCTCTCACTTACACACATGCTCTCTCACACTCTCATATAACATATATGCTAACTCTCTCACAATCATACACATGGTCTCTTTAACTTTCATACATACACGCATGCTCTCTCACACACATATATGCTCTCTCTCGCTCTCCCAAACATAAACACACATGCTCTCTCTCATTCTCATACTCACATATAAACATTCTCTTTTTCAATCCTCCCTCTCCCCATAAAGCAGCAGCATGGTGATGGGTCAGCCCCTATGGCCAAGAAAGTGACTGAGCCATGGGGGCCAACCCATCATTGGAAGTGGTCTCTTTCCAGTAGGGCAGGGCATGCTGTTCCTCCTTCTATGGCTGAACCATGTTGGCCATGCTGTTAAATCCAAACCCTCTCCTACACTTAAACACACATGCTGTCTCTCATTCTCATGCACATATACAAACATGCTGTCTCTCAATACTCTAGGATGTGCAGAAGGAAAAAATTCATTTCATTTTGTATTTTTGTTTCAGGGGGGCCTAATTCATTTCATTAGTTTCATTAGGGGGAAAAAAACAATTTGTTCATTAGTTTCATTCATTTTCGTTTCCCATTAAAATCATTGTGAAGTATTTGCAGCCTATTTTTTTCTGCAGAATTGGGGTTTTCTTATCAATTCTGATGAAACTTCTGGGGAGCAATCATCAGAAAGAGAAAAGAGCTCCAAGATACTTAGACTATGGCAAAGTGGCACAAAAGTGGCATGAATAGCCTGAGTGGCAAGAGTGCTTTAACAGAGGTACAAAGCAGCAGCGAGAGTGTCAAAAACTCACCACAGCTTCAAAAGAGAGCACTGATAACAGTTGCATGAACCCTCTAAGGCAGCATGACAGGCAAAGTGGCAAGACAAGTGGCATCAACATCCTACAGCACAATGAAGGGGAACATAGCAAGCAGAAAGTGTGTCAGAAAAAAACACAAGGCGCTGATAAAGGGACAAAGCAGCAGAAAGACTAGCACCAACATACTGAGGAACCATGATAGTGGCAAGAACACAAGAAGTAGAGTGAGTTGCTGGTGAATGGCAGCAAGGCAGAGTGGCAGAAAGTTGATAGGGGCAAGACATGCTGGCAGAGCGGAGGTAGTCTGGTCCCTGTGGTTTTCATAGGGGCAAGACAGGCTGGCAGAGCTAAGGTAGTCAGGTCGCTGTGGTGTTGATAGGGGAAAGACAAGGAGGCAAGACACAACAAGGCTCAGCCTGCAGATGGTGTTAGGCCGGTAGTAGTGTCCCCAGGTGCGCCGGAACCAGGTCTTCTCAGAGTCGGGTTGTTTGTGAATGCAGCCGAAAGTGGGTGGTAAACTCCATCTAAGGCTAAATACCAGCACGAGACCAATAGTCGACAAGTAGTTCAATAAAAAAAAGTGCAGTAAAAAAAAGCCTGGCTGCCTGGCAGGCACAGCAGCAAAAAAGAACAAATATCTTTTTCAGCAATAGAAAATTAATTGTAGTAAACTAGCAATAGCAATTGAATAAAGATTTCAGACACTCTGAGTGAGATCAAACAACAAACAAACTTCTCAGATAGAACCCAAGAAGAGGGGAGTGGGGTAAAGGGGAACAGGGCCCCCTGCATGTGGTGCAACTGTGAACCAGGGTGTACTGTCCACCCAACCCATCTTGAAACACGGCCCAAGGAGTCTAACACGCATGCTAGGACCTGAAACATGATGAACTATGCCTGGGTGGGGTGGAGTGCTGCAGGTACAGATCTTGGTGGTAGTAGCAAATATTCAAACAAGAGCCCTAGGGAAAGTTCCCTTTCCTTTGCGCAGGAAAGGGCTCCCTAGAATGGGTTCTCCCCTAGAATGTAGTGGTTCCATTGGCGTCTAGTGAGCTCTCGCTGGTCTTTTAAAATCTGGTGGACATAGCAGATATACAAATGAGAATTTTGAAGGCAGAGGAGGTTTCCATGTGAACAGCAGTTCAACAAGTATCAGTGGGTGTTCAGAGATAGGTGACACCTGGAGAGAGTTCCCTTTCCTTTGCGCAATGAAGGGCTCCCTGGAATGAGTTCACCACAAGAGAGGGGCACGAGCCTTCAAAGTGTGGCGAAGTGGGGAAGGTTTCGATGTAAACAGCAGTTCAACATGGGTCAGCGGGTAAGAGATAGGCGACACCCAGGGAGAGTTCCCTTTCCTTTGCGCAGGAAAGGGCTCCCTGGAATGGGTTCAACCCGGAGTGGGGCCCGAGCCTTCAAAGTGTGGCAAATTGGAGGAGTTTTCCATGTGAACAGCGGTTCAACATGTGTCAGCGGGTGTTAAGAGATAGGTGACACCTGGGGAGAGTTCCCTTTCCTTTGTGCAAGTATGTTGTGGTTTGATCTGTCACTTCTTCCTGAACTGGTTTACTGCCAGAAAAAAATGGCATCTTTTTCATTTGTGAAAGATAATTCAATAGAGGATGCTTTTAGAGCAATAGAGACTGCCATTTGTGAGCTGGAGATTATTTGTGAATACCCAGAAGCTATAAACTGTACTCATGCACTTCAGCTGATGACAAAGAATCTTGAAGAGCTCTCAGAAATAAGAAAACTGCTATTCAAGTCCAAATCTACAATATTAACCTATGCTAACTTTGTATCCTTCACAGTGCCTCTGTAAACTATGGGAACACAGAGGATGAACTAGAGTACAACTACCACCAGTTTTCTATAGTATTAGAAACATTAATGTTGGCACCTAAGAAAGATTTAGGGAAAATGGCCCAAATTATGAAGGTCATGAAAACTATTGAGCATATGAAATATGCAAGCTCCAAACATCTTAAGTCAGCTTTTTATGTTCTTACATTCTAAATGTTGCAAAACAGGAACAGGAATTTTCTGGAAAGAAGTGATAGACAAATACATGAAACTGAAATTAGAGATACTAGATCTAAACTCAGTCAGGCACAGCATTTGGAGTCAGGCCCTTATAGTGACATAAGGGCTAGACAGACAGGCACAGCATTTGGGGTCAGGCCCTTGTAGTGACGTAAGGGCTGGACAGATAGGCACAGCATTTGGGGTCAGGCCCTTGTGGTGACATAAGGGCTAGACAGACAGGCACAGCATTTGGGGTCAGGCCCTTGTAGTAACATAAGGGCTGGACAGACAGGTACAGCATTTAGGGTCATGCCCTTGTAGTGACATAAGGGCTGAATGGGCAGACACAGAAGTTGAGGTCAGGCACATGTGCTGATATTATCTGGAGCATATGAGGCAGTTGGAGCTGCTGCGAGGCTTTAAATTGATTTTATTCATCTTGCCATTCACAGGGAAAATCTGGAAACCGAAGCAAAGGCATGTTTATTTTAAAAAACACTAGCATTTCCATCAACTCTGGTGCCAGTCTTGAGCGATGAGGGCTCATGATATCCCCTGCCATTGAAAGTACACGTTCACTACACCCACTGGTTGGTGGACATGACAGATATCGCTGAGCCACTTTGGCTAGGTGTGGCCAGACAGTGGATTTGTGTGCCCAGTATGCCAGCAGATCTGTCTGCATGTCCTCTATGGGCTCTGTAAGATACCGTGTCATTAACATTTTTGCTGGTGTCTCCTTTGCTTGCTGTACACTACAACTGAGACTGCTGTATGTGCACAAAAAAAAATTTAAACTACAGAGGCCTAATCTCCAGCAGTCTTGATCCCCTCCCCTCTCCCCTCCCATTCCCACTCCCAAAGCCCTTTGTCTCTTCTCAGATCCCACATTCCCCAGCAACCTTGATCCTCGCTCCTCTCCCCTCTTCTCTTACCTCTCAGACCCCACTCCCCAGTTCCCTCTCTCCTCCCAGACATTCCATTCTCCAACAGTCATGCTTTTCTCTCCCCTCCAAGACTCCCACTCCCCAAGCCCTCTTCCCTCCCAGACCCCCACTCTCCAGCAGTCTTTCTCCCCAGCCCCCTCTCCCCTCCCAGATCTTCTACTCACCAGCAGTTTTCTTTCTAGACCTTCTACCATCCCAGACCTTCTATTTTCCAGCAGTCTTGCTCCTCAGCTTTTTTTTTCCCATCTCAGAGCCCCTACTTCCCAGATATCTTGTTCCCCAGTCTCCTCTCTCCTCTCATTCCCCAGAAGTCTTGTTCCCATGCCCATACCTCCTCACTAAATCAGTATTTATGGTCCCCTAAAATCCCCTCACTCACCTCAGATGGTGCTACCATGACCCCCTCTCACTTACCCTCCTTGTTTCATTCATCTATGCAGTGCTGCCACAATCTCCTCACTCAGATCTCCCTAATCCTAATAATTGAAGGACTGCAGCCTTTCAACATGGGCTACTTCTTTCCTCCTTGACTGTTAGCACCTGATAACATTATTCAGGTGAAGGCAGCCAGGAAAGAGGAAGCAACCCATGCTGCAAGGTCACAATCCTTTGGTTCTTAAGAGCATGGAGGTGTGAGTGAAGGGATTGCAGCAGTTTTTCAGGGATGAGTAAAGTATAGAGAGTGAGTGACAAGGGATCACAGCAGTGATGGGATGTGATGGCCATCTGCTGCTGTGCCCTCTTTAAGCCTGACACCCAGGGGTATTAGGCTTCCCTTGCTACACCACTGAGTTATTATGTTACTGGGCAGGAAAATCCCTTTTCTAACTGGTAAAAATGTTACAACTAAATCTCTGCACAGAGAGTTAAATTCCTCTCTTTTCCCAGGGTAAGAACTCCTGACAGGTATCTTCTGTGTTCTCAAAAAGTTCTTTACTCATAGTTAGATGATGGTTTCTTCACATATTTGCTTTTATCTCTCTCTCTGGACCCAAGATTGGAGAGAACGACTTGGAATAGGCAGATCTTATTGCTCCAATACAGAAAGGAAGGGGCAGCCAAAAAAATCTTCCTTTTGGGTCTCACAAAGTTTTTTCCCGTTAAACTAAAGTTATCAATGGAGTTCCTCCTTGCAGCATTTCACTACCATTCCTCCTTCCTCATTGACAGTGAGAGGGGCAGATCTTCCCTAACCTGGGCAGCCCCAGACACAGAGTTCCCCATGCCCTGAACCCTGGTGGTACCGAGGGGTCTCACAAGGCTCCTATCACAAAATAGTATAAAAACTTGAAAAATCAACCCAGAAGGAAATCACAACCAACCCAGGTATGGTCTACAAGGAATTATTTCCCAACCCTGCTCAGTATCCCCAGGTAGGGTATGCCTAGATCGGATCCCCTCAAGTGGGGCCTAAATATGCAACACAAATAAAGCTCCTGGTACTTCCTAACTCTCATCAAATCATAAGGGACTGCCCACAGTCTCTCTATAGAGAGCTGCTTATAAAACCTTTTTGGGGAGGTAGACATTTCATCACCCTCAAAGGGAGGGGATGTACCAAATGATAACCTCTCCCAATCATTAACCTACACCGTTCTAACCAGAATAAGGGTTTACCCAGGGTTTAATGGTAATGGACCCAGAGGGTCCATTACATAGATATATATAGATGAGACTGTGGTAGCTGTGAAGAACAGGTATTTGTTGGTATGCTATAAAGTTTTGGTGATATGTTTAGTTTTATCTCCTATCTTATAGGAGACAGATGACTGTAATACTGAAAATCTAATCTGTATTCCTGCATAGCTTGTTCTGTTCTATTGTACTCTACTTTTAAAAGAGTTATTTTTTTAAAAATAATAAAAGATTTGAACTTGAAAAGAAGTAGTTATGCATCAACAGGGTTTCCAAACATTTGCATAATGTATATATATATATATTCAGTTTTATTATTTTCAGTTTGTTAAAATTAGCAAATAAATTAATTTTGCATTAAATACTGCAGAGAAATATTATTTAACTTTGTACCATATAGACGTTAAATCAACAATAAGACCACTCCAAATACTGCAAAACTCTGCCACAGGGGTACTAACTGGTAAAAGAAAAAGTGATCACATTACGGATACCCTAGCAGAATTACACTGGCTTCTTATTGAATACAGAGTTTGATACAAAACACTTTGCACAATTCACAAATTGATTCATGACGAAAAAGCGGAATGGCTGAACACAGCTCTACGTGTTCCTGTCCCACATAGAAACCTGAGATCTGCTAGCAAAGCACTCCTAACCATTCCTTCTGTTAAAACAACCAAACTGACCCAAGTTAGAGATAGGGCTTTATCATTAGCTGGACCAATACTATGTAACACCATGCCCTTAGAAACTAGACTTCAGAGAGATTTCAAACTTTTCAAAAAGAGTTTCAAAACCTGGCTTTTCAAACAAGCCTTCTACAAAGAGAACAGAGAATAGTGGAATATGAAATCTAGCAGCAGACCATCAGCACGCAGCACCTTGTTTTGTGCATTATGTGTGTCTTTTAAAAACAAAATATACATTACGGTAGAGTTATACATGTAACTAAGACTGATAAACATAGAAAAAGGACAAGATTTACAACACTTTACAAACAGTATTTATTATGAAACTTTGTTACCGAAATTTAATGGCACTCCCTAGTGATAGTAGTAATCTATACAATCAACAAAAGATGTATGTATGTGCCTCACTGTAAACCATTGTGATGGAATACAACTGTACGACGGTATAGAAACATTTTTAAATAAATAAACTTAAAGATTCTTTGAAACATACATTTTGACTAGAGGTTCACCAGTTTTAGCACACAACTATAAACTTGCCTTCAGTTAACAATAAAAAGGCGTGAACTAAAATTAAAATAAAATAAATATCTATTAGAAATTCAGCTGAATCTCTCAATATAAACAGTATAGCATAAGGCAGCTGGAACACCCAGGCATTCCTTCCCCTCACTCCCTCACCCCCCTCCACCCCACCCAGACACACACACACACACACACACACACACACACACACACACACACACACACACACTCACTATTTAATAACCACAGACACAATATTAGATTTAAAAGGGCAATAGTTTCTTAACTTTAAAAAATAAACTAGAACCCATCACACAATGTCAACAGTAACTTCAAGATCCTCCTCCCTCCACCCAGACCTCGGAGTAATCTACTGTAGCAACCCAGTAATAAGCCACCAAGTTTACAAGACTGTACCTATGGACCATCACCATAAGCTGAACCATCCTCATCACCACTCATTATAAAAGGTCTCTCAGCCTACAGGGTAACCTCACTATCATAATCATTCTCTGGTGTAACAGACCCCTATCCACACCCATTTGCAAAAATACAAGTCACATATACACCACCATTTAATATTAGGGGTGTACATAGGTAAAACATGTTTAGTTTTTTATTTCATTATTAGAGAGTGCTTTTGCTATGAATTTCATTTCATTTAATGTTTATTTTGTTTCTTTTAGTTTAAAATATTTATTTATTTATTTATTTATTTGTTCAGTTTTATAGACCGTCGTTTCGTAAAGCCATCACAACGGTTTACAAGCATCAAACATTAAAGCTAATATCACATTTGCTAATCAATGAAATAATGGGAGGGTTCAAGGGAGGGGTGGAAGGAGCTTCATAATAAAGCTATCATAATGGATTACAAACATGTGAAGGTTACAAGCATATGATAGTTAACAGCGAGAGGCGACCGTTTGCAGAGTCTTTTAACTAGATCTAGCACTGTGGGTTGCACGAAGGAGTGCACAAAGGGGAGTACCCCTTTGTTGCACTCCTTCGGCATGCGATGCCTGATGGCATGGCGCCGTTTAACGGACTGGTGCTGAGTCTGCTGACATCAGGGGTTGATAATTCCCATTGGGTCTCTCATCGGCGTTTCTTCTCAGTGTTTGCTGACATTTGATTCCCATTTATTTTCATTTCTTGAGGTGTTTCAGGGTGCCTTTAGATGGTGAGTGGCCCCTCTCAGCCTGGACGCCTGATGACATGGCGCCGTTTAATGGACCAGTGCTGAGTCTGATGACGTCGTGGGGCGGGACTTCCCATCGGGTCTCTCATCGGCGTATTTTATAAAACATAAAAAAACATTAAAAAAAATAAATGGCATTTCCTGAGGACTCTCAACTCCAAAAAATGCTATGGCCAGGATTCTCCCTGGCCACCACTTACCTGGCTTGGAGGGGATCCAAAGAAGTAATTTAGGCCTAGGTCAAAGCCCCAGCCTTGAGTAGGACTAGGCCACAGTAGGTTGTTGTGACTTCGGCCTAGGACCTATTCAAAGCCCAGACTTCAATGCCTGGTCCCAAAGCCTCGGCACAGGCTAAAGCCTAGTCCTCAGCCCAAATCCAGGCCCAATGCTGGGGCCTTGGCCTCAGTCAGGCCCAAGCCCTGAGGCAGAAGCTCAGGCTTTGAATACCTCATCCTCTTCTTTCTTCATCCTTCTTTACAATGACGGAATCAATTGGGGATGCAACTATGTGTGGGTCCAAGCCTTTGGGTCAGGGCCCAGGCATAGACTTTAGCCTAGACCAAGGTGCAGGTGACGAGACCTCGCCTCCATATCAGACCCTCATGTCAAACCTGGTCCCGGGCTTATGACCCGGTACCAGGACCCAGCCTTCTCTGGGTTGAGCTACAGTATGAAGCATATGCCTGGGCCATGACAAAGGATCCCCAACTGGAAAGGTAGTGGGAAAAATTCTTGGGGCCTGGCTGAGGCCAGGTCTTGGCTGACGCCCTTGTGTGAGGCACAGGCCTAGGCTGAGACCCAGTTGTCACATTTAGGCATAGGCCACAGCTCCTGCTTTTGGTCTTAATCTATTCACTTGGGGGCAGATTTTCAAAGGGTTACGTGTGTAATCCCTGAAAAGCTGCCCCTGCCTGCCCCTGCGCACACAAAGCCTATCTTGCATAGGCTCGGCGGCACGCATACAAGGCTCTGGATGTGCGTATGTCCCGGGGCTTGCAAAAAGGGGTGGGGCGAGGGCGGTGCGGGGTATGGCCTGAACCTCCAGGCACAGCGGCCATTTGCCGCTGTGCCCAGGATTGCAGGCTGGCCATTGGCCGGAGCATGTAACTTCTTCAACAAAGGTAAGGGGGGTTTGTAGGTAGGGCTGGGGGGCGGGTTAGGTAGGGGAAGGGAGGGGAAGGTGCGGGGGGGGGCGGAAGGAAAGTTCCCTTCGAGGCCTCTCTGATTCCCTAAGAGGGAATGGAGGCAGGCTGAGCAGCTCAGCACGCGCAAGTTGCACAATTGTGCACCCCCTTGCGCGCGCCGACCCTGGATTTTATAACATGTGCGTGGCATAGATTTATTTGCGCCGGGTTGCACGAACAAATCTGCACCCGCGCGCAGGTTTTAAAATCTGCCCCTTGGTGAGGCCCTGGCCTTGGCCTAGGCTTGACAGGTGATTTTTTTTTTGGTTTTTTTCTTATTTCGTTACTCCAAAATGCATATCTCTACTAAATATATAGAAAATGACTTGTGCTTTGGTTACTCCATCACTATGTCAATACAAATGTTCCTTTCCTTAATAGAATCATGGAAAATAATATACATAGATATTACAAAAAGAACTCCAACAACTGATTTATTAATACATTAAAGGGCAGTCATATATATAGTTAAACAAATTTAAGAGTATCTTTTTAATCATAGCCCCAAAGTTCATATCAATTTTTAAAGACTCTTTAATGCAATACAATAGTTATTAAACTCATGTAAAACATTTTAACTTTCATGAAAGACGAGGAATAAACACATTATTTGAAACAATGCCCCAACTCTTATTCACAGTCTTCTCTCAAAAGCAGTGATACTGCAAATCAGTATCAAAAACCATTTGAGCCCGATATTCAAAACTACTTACTTAGATAAGTTGAGACTTATTTGGCTAAGTGGCAGCCACTGAATATTTTCTATGTTCAACAGTTTTCACTTAGTCACTTATCTGGTCAAATAGTTAGCTGGATATCTAATGGGTGAGTAGTGGGAAGATTGGGGAAGCACTACTTATCTTGCAGACTTAGCAGGAATAAGGGCCAATATTTGGAAATATAAAGTTACATTAATTGGATAAATTAGAACTGCCATAGGATAAATGTAATTTAGTTGGATTTAACTTATCCAGTTAAATGCCAGAAAATATAGGGATATTGAGTAGCATAGCTATGCTGCTGAATATCATATGTAAATTAGCTAGATGTTGTATCTGGCTATCTTACATAGATGTTTTCTTTTCAATATTGGGTCCTATGTTTTTAAAGATGAAAAATCACTTATCTTACATAGAAATTCTTTGACACATTTATATATATATATATATATATATATATATATATATATATATATATATATATATATATATATCTCATACAAGAATCTTAATATTCAGAACCTCTTTCACACATTCATATCCATATCTGATACAAGAAGCTTAATATTTAGAACCGATAAATCTGTGTTTTGGTGTCACCATACCCCGATTTCCAAGGCTTCTTCTACCACTGCAATTTTTACCTCAAACAGGAACATCACATATTTAAAGCTATTGTGACAAAAAAGTTCTGAATATTAAGATTCTTGTATGAAATATGGATATGGATGTGTTGATGATAAGTGATTTTTCATTCTTAAAAACATATGGTTATTGATAGTGATTTGTGATGTCGCTACGTTTGAGAGAAGTTCTGCAAATAAGACTGGGGACATTATTTCAAAACAATTTGTTTATATTTAGTATTTTATAAAAGTTAAAATCTTTTATATTAGTTTAAGAAATATTATATTGCATTAAAATCCTTACAAAAGTGGGAATGGATCCAAGATGTCCAATCTAGCAAAATGTGATTGAGGTGGCTCCTCTTGGGGTCTTCGATTTTCTTTCCAAATTTCCTCATTCAGCTAGGAAGTGGTGGGCCAGAGAATGAGAGACTTTGTTTGCTTCCTCGGTGATTTAGTTATTTGGTCTGATGAATGCCCATGTGCAGTTGGGAGCTACGATTCCGGGATTTGACTCGCTGAAGGGAGTGCAAGAGGTAGAAGGACCCGAAATCCTCCCTGAGCTAGAAACAACTCTGTCCCCGGAAGAATGGATGGCTCCTGCTAACCCTGCTGAGGCAAGAATGTCAGACAAGTCCCACAGAATGGTGCAGCCTTAGGAGGAAGATGCCGGTTTGCAGCTGGAGGAGGAGGAGAGCTCATTGGGAAATGCCCTTGAGTTCCCTGCAACCTTGGATGAAGCTGGAGACTTTACTGGTGAATGGAGGAGAAGTTCTTGATTTACCATCTATACATAAGACTGAGCTGGTAAAACCTGCTTTTATGACTTTAGATGTCATTTGGGAGGTGATACAGAATTTACATGAAAATATATTCAATCAAATGAGTCTGGTAGTTAGTTCTCTGGGAAATCTGGATAATTGTTTGAAATTTGTTGAAAAGTGTGTCAATTTAATTAAGAACTTCTGTGAATCTTTGAAAAAAATATTGGTAATATTACAGATATTCAACAAAATATGATTAAGGAAAATCAGTCTATTTCCAATAGAATGGAACAATTGGAAAATCAAGTGTGGGGGAGGAACATCCACTTTATAAAGTTTCTAAAGCTCCTTTAACAACTCTTAAGGACATTTGGAAAAGTTACTTGACTGAGATTCTTAATATTCTGAAGCAAACATTCCCTCTTGTTTCAAGAGTATATTATATTTCTCCATTTAAAAAGGGCCCTCCTCATCAAAAAGAGATTCAGGTCCTTACATCTGTTGAATCACCTCAGTTGGATCTCACTAGTATATTGGGAAACTACCCAGAAGGATTTGGTTATATCTGCCATATTAATTGTATCTTTTCTCCTGGAATACAATAGAGGATGGATTTTAAAGATGTTCTTTCATCACCATGTGGAAATCTTTTTGGATCTCAAAGTCTGTGCCTTTCCAGATTTGGCTAGACTGACTCAAAGGAAGGAGGAGGAAGTTTCCTTCTTTTAAGGCACAGAGTACTAGAACTAGGTGCTTGTTTCCTGTTCATGATTCCAAATATCAGAATGTTTCATATATTTCCTTTTTACCTTCACAGCTCTCCACTTTGAGTGGTAAAGCTCCAGCAGTCTTAATTTGTTCTCCTAATGTCTCTGATTGAGTATAAGAGTCTAGAAATTTAGTCTGTTAATATTGATTTTGCTCCCTGTATATGCCAGATCTTTTCCTTTCAAGAGTGAGAGAAAATATCCCTGTAGTACTAGATTTGTATCCTTCTGTAGAGGACTTAGATTATAAGATTACCGTATTTTTCGCACTATAAGACGCACCTGACCATAGGACGCACCTAGGATTTAGAGGAGGAAAATTAAGAAAAAAAAAATTCTGTCCCCATGATGGGCTCTCCCCCCTGGTGGCCGTCCGTGGGATTTTTTTTTGTTTTGTTTTTTTATAGTAAGGCAGAGAACATCCACACAGGTACTCACACTCACTGGTTTTCTGTCCCTCACATACATACATAGGCTCTTTCACATTCACTAGCTCTCTTCACATATACACATACCCACAGACAATCACACACTCAGACTCTCCCTCATACACATCTCTCTCACACCAGTTATTTTAAACTTTCATGACTGCTCCAGAGTTCAATAATAAATAGTCAGGGCTATATTACATTGATTAGGAGAGCAATTGCTCCTAATATTTCAACAGGTAGTCACTTAATCAGCACAGGCAGTAATTCTATTTGCTGGTCTGTGTCATGTGTCCTCCATCCCAGGCAGTATACCACCCCCATGACCCTCCAATACATCCAAACCACAACGAGTGAAGTTCTTACTTTGGACTGCAAGTGAGAGCCTCCGACGGCAGAGCCCGAGCTCCCCGCCGGTTCCGGGTGCATCTCACTGCGAGGGTCGCCGCGGCGCAGGTCAGTCATCACCTGTTTGAACCGCGTGGGCTACGGAGGCCCCTCCAGTTCAAACAGATCCCTGCCGGTCTGCTGTTCCCGCGGTGCAGCTTGCTGCGAGGGTCGCCGCGGCGCAGGTCAAATGCCAGCCATCTGAACTGGAAGGGCCTCCATAGCCCATGCAGGTCAAACAGGTGATGTCTGACCTGCGCCGCGGCGACCCTCGCAGCAAGCTGCACCGCGGGAACAGCAGACCGGCAGGGATCTGTTTGAACTGGAGGGGCCTCCGTAGCCCATGCAGGTCAAACAGGTGATGTCTGACCTGCGCCGCGGCGACCCTCGCAGCAAGATGCACCGCGGGAACAGCAGACCGGCAGGGAGCTCAAGTTCCGCCGGCAGAATACACACGCCTACACCACCATGCTGATTGGGCGGAGTTGGGAGGAGGCGGGGGACGGCGCGCGAGAGGGAGAGCTGCTACATTCGCTCCATAAGACGCACCCACATTTTCTCCCCATTTTTTGGGGAAAAAAAGTGCGTCTTATGGAGCGAAAAATACGGTATATTGTTTATTCCTTTTTAATAATTTTTTTCTTCTGATTTTGTATTTCCTTATGTCTCTTTGGCCCAGATTTATCAATCTGCAGGAAATATCTCATGCAATAGGAAAAGGGCATCTGTTATGATAATAGCCTAATTATTGCAATGTGTACTATGTATAGGTATTGCCCCAAAGTGTGTTAACGTTTCACACTTTGTGGTAGTACCTACATAATTGCATCTTCCTACCTGCAAAGTACTCATATATGAGAGAGAGAGAGAGAGAGAGAGAGAAAGAGAGAGAGACTATCTACCAGGCCCTGCTAGTAGTTAGCTATTTAAATCTCTATATGTGGCCCACCTATAGATATATAAGGTGAGGTTTAGGTAGTAGTGTAGGGGTTAGGGGCCAGTTTAACATGCAGAGTGAAATGAATGAACAGTACACTCTTGTGAAGATTTGATGTCCTCCAGTTTGTTCTCCCATGAGCCTCCATATGGCGATTCTACGCCCCTATGTTAATTGAGATTCTATTTTCCTTATGTTAAGATTTCGTTGTTTTTTGTTTAATCTATTTCCATGCTGCACATTTGTTATTCCCCTCCCAGTTCCTACTCCCTGTTAACATGTACTTTCCAAACCTAACTGTTCGAATGTGAACCGGTATGATGTCCCCTACTAATACCGGTATATAAAATTCTTTAAATAAATAAATAAATAAATAAATAAATAAATAAATAAATAAGATTTGGACAATGTTCTCTCAGCCTAGCTTGATGGACTCTCTACCTGGATAACATCAAGCTAGGTTGAGAGAACATTGTACAAATCTCACCTTTGTGTGAGTTTCCTCACTCCGAAGGACATCAAATCTTCATAAGATTGTACTGTTCTGTTCCTACGTCTCACTCTGCATGTCAAAGTGGCCCCTAACCCGTACACGACTTCCTAAACCTCACCTTGAGTTACTAGGTGGGCCTCCTATAGTAGCATAAATAGCTGCCTACTATGGTGCCACCACCAAAGGTGCTCTCTCACTCTCTCTCTCTCTCTTTCTCTCTCTCTCTCCCCCAGCCTAAAAATGCCCACAGCAGAATTTCCAAGAAAATTGTAGTTTTTTCAGCATTATGGCTTCGCAAAGCCAGTCCACTTTTGACAAAATCCTACCCCCAATCCCTCCCCTTTTAAAAATTTGCATCGCACCATGTGTTATGGTGCTTATCGCATGTGTTAAGGCATTTTTTGCATGCGAAAACGCCTTAACACATGTGAAAACACCATAACGGGAGTTGATAAATGACCCTGTTTGATTGCTATTTCAAGTGATTTCTTGAAATATATTTTTAAATGCATAAATAAAAAATATTTTTAAAAATCCTTAAAAAAGTGATGTTGACTTTGGAACTATGATTAAAATAAGTGTCAAGAAACATTATGAGATTGAATACCAGGAACGGTAACTTTCAAACCGGTGTGTTTATGCAAATCTGCGTGCATGAGTGGGCCTGCTCCAGGGCCACGGACATTTTAATAACATGCACGTGCATTTATAAAATAGCCTGGCTGCACACACATGTGCTGAATTTTGAGTAGGCATGTGCATGTGCATGCAAATCCTGCTTTTACCATTTAAATCAGGGGATTTTAAAAAGGGTGCTCACTTATGTCACTCCCAGTTTTACCAATTCATCCCCAGTTTGCCAAGTTAAGAGATAGGTCCTCTAAATGCCCCTAGTTTAATAGCCTTCACTCCTCTCATAGAGCCCCAACCCTTAAAACCCCCAGATCTGCCTAGTTTTCTTTAATTTTTAACTTCCATGTCATGCACAGCAGAAGTAAAATTATGTAGCAGGGGACATCAACTCACACAAAGGCGTGCAATTATTTACACACACATCTCATGTTCGTGCCCCTAAACATCCATATTAGCCCAAACTACAACCATTTCCCACCCCTTTTTGAAAACTTTTGGGAGATGCATGCTGCGGGAGATATGTGCCTATCTCGGTGACTTTTAAAATCTGCTTGGTGCTGGCAAACCCAAAGTATTTGGGCATTCCCCGTGCTTTTAAAATTCACCTCTAAGTTTTTTTTAACAGCAAATATGATTGCCCCTTAATGTATTAATAATGCAGTTGGGGTTTTTTTCTAAGACCCATGTATAATATTTATTTCCATGGTTCTTTTTTGTACTTTAAAAGATGTATTTTTATCAAGTTAGTCCTTTGGGAGTCATTTTCCTTTTTTTAACAGAACATTTAAGAATAGGTGTGAGGGAGCAGAGGACAATACCAAGTTAAAGATGGGATGAATCTTCCATTTGTGCCCTAAATATAGGCACTGCAGATCCCCATCACTACCCACGAAAGGCACTGCAGCAGCCAACAGCCAACCAGGGACCATCAACCACTCGCAGGATTCAAAATCCTTGAGGCAGCTGGATACAAAGAGGTTAGGGTAGGGGATATCACAGACCTTTGCATTCTTAGGCCCAAACTCCTAAGCCAAACTATATCACATGGGAGAGATTTCCTAACTTGCTATCATGTTAATAATATCCTTTTAATTACATAAAACATTTAGTAAATAACTATCAAATGGAATAAACTACTAAGCACTCAACCCATTCTAGATTACAACCTTTAACTTAACTACTTAGGACCATGCTGATTCAATAATCTACTTTTCTTATTTGCTTTATTTAGTTACAATTTTAACCTGTTAATATGAAAATAATTCTTTTAGAGGTTAACAATAAAAAAAAGTCAACACATATGATATACAATACAATTATGGGTGTATAAAATTGATCTCACAACTTAAAATATGATAAATACAAAACTAATTATAACAAAATAAACAATCAGCAAATATACATTCAGGATCACAAAAAATGATAAGATTTGTAAAAATAGGGAATTAATGAATAAAAAAAAATCTTAATACTGATAATTAAGTGCAAATAAAAGATAATAGATCCTAGTTTCTTGTTTGCCAAAAACTCTATAATACACTCAAAATTTCACAATTTTGTGAAAAGCCAGAAATATTCCTTAAACCTACTAAAAGGTTATTCCAAATGATTGGACCAATGATTGGGCCAGCATAACTAAAAGCCCTCTCTGGTGTTCCTGAGACTCTCACAATTATCAATGAAGGGGAAGCTAACAAAAATTTATGGAATTAATGCAGGTCTTGGTGAAGAGAAGGCCATGACATTCTATTAATTAAATAACCAAAATTGAACTTGCTTATCATCAGTATATTCATGTATACTTTTGATTTATATAGTCCATGTACTAATTAGCCTATCAGTATGAAAAGGAACCTTTAAAGTATGTGCCAAAGTAATATTTAATAGTAGTGGAATGACATAATTAACTTTCTGATATGTGCACAAAAAAGGCTATAAATTCTTAGTTGCCTCTTAAGGTACATTTCCACTGGCAATAAGTACCTTTTATGATACATAAGTCTAATAACTTGGGAACTTAAGACTTTCAGATTTACATAACTGATATAACAATTGGGAAAACATATTATAAACTTCTTTTCAATGTGAACCTTAAATGTCATATGTAATGAGCCCCAACTGAATAGCTTCGCTTGTTTCACAAATGCTCAGAAACCTGTACAATAAAATACTTTAATTATCTCATTTCTTGTAAACCTTTCTGGAGGAGAATATGTAGTTAAGCTTCAACATTAAGCTCCTTTATGGTATTTTGCAAGCAAGACAGTGCCTTTAGAGGTTGCAGTTGTTTATTTACATTATGACTTTGCATATGGGTCACAACATTTGACCAGCAAACCAAACAGCTGCTTGCCGTTATTTATATTTCCCTTGCTAAATCATTATAAAGATATAGTACTGTTTTCTTAAATGTACAGACCTCAACAAATGAAGGTCAACGTTTTTGAATCCTTATCTTCTGTGTAAAGGATATTTTTAAGATTGTAATATATCATTAAAATAATTGACAGTAATGTTATACAATTTGGCATATAATTTAAAATTACATGAAAGAAAGAATGTATTCATTAAAGAAGTTGATTTCTTAAGATATATAATTTTGAAAGCTATTTCAACTTGAAGAAGGGACTTATATGATCTTATTTGTTTCTATACTAAAACATTTCTTAAGCTGGCTCAATAAAATTTATGTGCTGCAAGAGACAGAATATAAAACAAAGTAAAAAAAAAATTGTAGAGGAGACAAAAAAACATGCAACTCTGATAGCCTATAATACTCATAAAAGTGGTACCAGAAAGCCAATGTCACACATAGTTTTGCTTAACCACCACCAGTCTACTCAATCATCTACCCCAAAAGCAACTCTATCATTTTTATATATTTATTTATTTACTAGCTGTACCCGACCACGCGTTGCTGTGGTTCAGTCCGGTTAAATGGAAAAGAAAGAAAAGAGAACGTGCACGTTTTGAATATGTTTAATTTCACAATGCTTGTGGGTATACAATAGGGATGTGAATCGTTTTGATGATTTAAAATATCATCCGATATATTTTAAATCGTCAAAAATCGTTAGAGGCGATATATAATAGGAATTCCCCCGATTTATCGTCAAAAATCGTAAATCGTGGGAAGGGGGAGGGGAAGGGGGAGGGCGGGAAAACCGGCACACTAAAACAACGCTAAAACCCACACCGACCCTTTTGCAGTACGGCAATATGGCCATACGGGCGGCGCCATTTTGCAATACTCGTTGCAAAATGGCGCCGCCCGTATGGCCATATTGCCGTACTGCTATGGCCGGTGCCATTTTGCATTACGGCAACACGATTCGAGTGCAGGAGGTCGTTCCTGGACCCCCGCTGGACTTTTGGCAAGTCTTGTGGGGGTCAGGAGGCCCCCCCAAGCTGGCCAAAAGTCCCTGGGGGTCCAGCGGGGGTTCGGGAGCGATCTCCTATGCTCGCGACGTCGGGGGACAGGAACCAAAATGGCGCCGGCGCTACCTTTGCCCTGTCATATGAAAGGACAAAGGTAGCGCTGGCGCCATTTCTATCAAATGCACCCGTGGCCCGAGAGTGGACCATCAACCGGGACCCCCCCACTGGACCCCAGGTAATTTAAGACATTTTGGGGGGGTTCGGGAGGGTGGGGGATTTATTTTAAAGGGTCGGGGTGGGTTTTAGGGTTGTTTTAGTGTGCCGGTTTTCCCGCCCTCCCCCGATTTACGATTTACACGAAATTTAAACAAACAAAACTGCGACGATCCGATTCCCTCCCCCCCAGCCGGAATTGATCGTTAAGACGATCGATCACACGATTCACATCTCTAGTATACAATATTTTTTGTTGTTCCATTGTCTATGCAGATATAGAGATTGTCTGGTTTGCTGACTCTAGAACACGCAACATATAATTGTCCATGTGAGAAGCAATCCGTGTCTAGATGTAAACCGCATAATTCTAGAAATGGAAAAGAATGAAAAAAGAAATCTAAATGAACAGTATGGTAAACGATACAGCTCAATTCCAATGCAATGTCACACAAAATAATTAAATCAAAATGAAAATAAATTGAAATCTATGAAAATTCAATTTAACAATGCAATTGGAAACATTGAAATGGAATCGTAAAATATGTAGTCCAAGCTGTTAAGCCCATTAAAATGGGCGAGATTTTGTCCCCTCTCCTCCTACGTCTTTGCTCTGCTCTGCTCCTCCACCCCCCCCAGCACTATGAAGAGCCAGAGGCGGCGGCGGTGGTAGGAGCTGCAGCGGTGGCCGAGGGGGATCTCGCAAGGCGTAATGGTCCTGCCATCCCAACTCCCTCCCCCCTTCCCCAGTGGCAGAGGGACAGGCTCAGACCCCTTTCACTCTATCCTTACAGGCCCCAACTCCTTTGCTCTCCCATTCCCCTCTACACTGAACCCCTTCCACTGTAACCTATAAGTGGAGAGCTGGGGGGGGGGGGGGGGTAGAGAATCTCTCTCTCATACAGCCCCCTACATAGGCTTCCTCTCTTTCTCTCTCTTGCACATACACTCTCCCTCTGTCCCTCACACATGCATGCCCAATCCCTCTCACACACATACACAATCCCTCACGTAGTCACCCTCTCTCTCTGGCACTCACACTCACCTTCAGCACACATTACCACACTTCTCTCTCACACAGTTAAAACAGGTGGGGTTTTTGTCCCCTCCCCACCTAAGTCTTTGCTCTGCACTCGCAAGAGCTTGCAAAGTTACCACGCCAGTTGTGTCTGGGAGAGTGAGGAAAACACTCTGTCCCATCCCCCCTTGCAAAGGGCAGGCAGCAGGCACTGCAACAGATTTGGGACATGTTGCCTAGCTTACTTTGCTCTTTCTGGGAGACCTGTGCCTTTAAGAAATCCGATCAGGGGCTTGAGAGGGAGGAGGGAGCAGGGCTCTGGCTTTCACTTTCATCACGGTACTTTGCTGGGAGTGGGGGTGGAGCGATGCCCATGTAAACTCTTCCTGTGGCAGCTGAGGCCCACAGGCGGGTTGACAGCACTGCCTTCCCCCTCCCCCCCCCCCCCCCCCCCCCGCAGTTGTGGGATATTTACTTGGCTTCTCCTTATCTGCGGGACTCAGGGGGTGGGGAAGGAGGGCGAGCTGTTCTCTGTTCAGCTCTTTGCATTTTGGCTGCTGCAGGCTGCAGCTACTTGTGATCTCTTCACAGCCGCTTTCTACTGCATTTGCTCTGCTCCAGCCGTCCCAACTCCCTCCCCCTCTTCCCCGGCAGTGGACGGAGTGGCTCAGCGACTCTTCTACCCTTTCCTCCTCCTGTGTGTAACTGTCCGGCAGTCCCTACTCCCTCCCCCCTTCCCCAGCGGGGGAGAAATGGGCTAAGCTGTTTCTCAGAGTGGTGACTCATCTGCCCTTTCCTCCTCCCCTCTGTGACACCCAGTACGTAGCGCAGATCTCAATGGTCTGCACATTCTCGGTAGAGCTGCTCTCTACTGCCCATTTGCGGGCCGTCGGTCAGAGCCCATTTATATTGTAGATAGCGTGTGTTGCTTGTACATCTAACAGATGGTGCTGTTTTTCCAAAAAAGCATGTTTTTACCTGTCACAGGTGTGACATCTATATAATATAGGTATATAAAAACAAGCACGTATTCGAATTCAACGTTGTGTCAAAATTTCAAATCAGTGAAGAACTTTAGGAGATTTAAGATTTTGAACAAACAAACATTTACATTTTTATTTATATAGCTTGTAGCAATTGAAACAGTGTTTAGGATATAAGCCACCAATACTGAGGATATAATCCACCAGATAAAAAGAGATCCTACACCAGCTGATTTTTCATGGATGAACTGCATCAGGGGATAACCCTGTATAAGTTACTTATCTCAATAAATATTATAAATAAATCAACTTGTCTCCATAATTGCCAGCAGACCAGCTTGCACCAGGCATCTTTTGCAATTGATATAATTATAAGAATTGCAATGGATGCCTGGGACAAGCAATTGGCTCAGATGGGAAAGGCTGTTGAGTCTCTTGTGCTGTAGCCAGGGTTCGTGGCAATTCCTGGCTGCCTGCGAATGTCTGGCCTTTGTTCATAGCCTAGGTAAAAAAGGATGCTTTTTTGAGAAATAAGGGGGGGGGGGGGGGACAGGAAGGGAACAAAATACAAACAATAGAATAGATATAATCAATACATTCATACAAATAGAGGGGCTCAAATGAGGAGGAAACAAAGGAGGAAACAAAGTTAGGCAATGGGAGCATTGAAGGCAGACAGAAATCAAAAGGAGAGAAAGGATTCCTAGCACCAGGAATCTCACACTACATGTGACTAATTGTGGGAAAGGTGGGGGTTAGATGGGCAATGGCTGCTCTCTAGAGAGACACAGACCCAGGTTCTCTTTATGGTAAGGGACCTCAGGAACCTTGGCAGTGAAAAAAGAAAAACTTGCCCTGCTATTCCTTTATATCAGGTGGGGAAGGGAGAAGAAGGAGCAACAAGAGATAAAATCAAATTAATGGTTAATTAAGGTCATCTGTGGTAGGGCCCAAAGTGTTTCTGGCTTCTGGGGGTAGGGGGAGGGGAAGAACCTAGAAGGGAGTGAGAACAAATAAAAGGTGGAAAGATTTCATAGGGGAAACAAAAAGTAACAGAAAATAGCCCAACTAAACATAAGTGAAAAAAATAATCAAAGAATAATCCACAAGACCCAGCTAATCTTTCTCTTGGGACAAGCAGACAAGTCTGCAGGAAATCTTAGATGTTAGTGGTTGAGGAAAAATGGAAAAATCCCTTCCCCATTTAGCCACTGCTTCCTTCAGCAGGTTTCTGACTGTGAAGGGGTAACAAAAAGAAACAAATAAAGGATCCTACTAGTGGGAGTCAAATAAAAAAAGCTCCAGGGAAGAAGCGGGACCTTGGTTTGTACAGGGAAGAATGGAGGGAGTAACTTAGATTTCCCTAGATGGTAGAAGAGTTCTGCTAATGAGAAGGGAGCTCCAAGTAGAGGACTGAGCCTTCAGGCAGCTAACGACTCTCCCACAAGTTCCCACCTGAGAGCTATCAAGGACTCCTTGCTGTTTCCATTACCTCATCTCCTCATCTACCTCCAACATATGTAATTATTAAGGACTCTGACAGTACAGGTGATAACCAAGTATTCAGAGCTTTGTTGTCACCTGAGCTGGGTCAGAACTGTCATTTCCTTCAGGTGCTTCCCATCTAAACATCAATTTTCCTATAAAGTGTTTGTACAATAGATGTACACTAAATCCAGTTGAAATACTTTGCCTGATGTATTCTAAGACACACGACACATACATTTTCCAAAATGATTGTTTGTTGCTGACTGCAGATTCTCTTCCATATAGATAACATACTAGGAATAAGAAATAAAAGCAAAAATGTAAAAGCAAAAACAAAAAGCTTTCCAACTTCAGATGATGAGTTCATCATCTACACATGTCTTGCTTTCCTTGCACACAAGATTTAGCTTATGGACATGGGTACAAGTGTTATCCCCTTTGAAAGCTATAGAGCTAAACATTTGATGAGCTCTGACTGTCCCTGATAACATGGATCCTGTAGCTATCCGATTTATGGACCAACCTTTACACACTTACAGGTAAAATATATGCATATACAATATTTCAATGATAGAACACATTCATATTCAGGAAATGTGAGCTGGGAAAACACACACACTACACTTATACACATTTATGTCCTTAAATATAAACAAAATTATAAGGAATTTACAGAGTGGTAATATTTAAAATTACCTTAAAGCTTACATTACTTACATTAAAGTTTCAATCATGAAAAAATAGTCCTAAATATTTGCCAGATGTAAAAATCTTTTAGAAAAAAAACATCACAAATACATATGCTAATGTCACTTGTACTGGATATATATTCTTTACATAATAAAACCTTAAGTTTGTAAGAAATGGACCATAATAACACCTCTGTGGATTCTGAACTCAAATGTTGTTTAATGTTTTCATTGCTGAAAGGTGATCAATAATCAATGATCTGAGAGAAAATTTTTGAATTGTTTAAAAGCTTATAAAAGTTATTTTAGAAGCATACTTCCCATTCAATACAGCCTGGATATGTAATAGGAACTTGAAATTGTATTCCAGTGCTGTAGATTCTTTGGACTTGGGTTGAATTGGCGGTGGTCCTGGTGTGCTATGAACCTGCCCCCCTACAGTGTTTGAATGTGACAACATGGATGAAGCATGTCCCTGGTGCTGAGAATGTGATTGCTGATGCTCTTTCTCATTTTAACTGGGAAAAGAGTTCAGAAGATTTGCCCCACAGTGGATGTTGAGGGGTCTCCAGTGCTGGATTACTTGTGGCACATTGGTATAATGATGCATGGACCATCATTCTTGCTTCTGTTTCTGAGAGAACTTGAATTGCATAGAGGGCTGCTCTGACATCACGTCTCTTCGTCCTCTCAATGGCCGCCTCAGTCTTCAACGCCGAGGGGCCAGCCAGTTCCACCTTCTGTTCCGCCTCGCTACCCGACGGGAGAACCTAAGGAGTCATCTCCTAAGATGATTCACCTCCCTTCAGTCCAAGGGTTCTCGAATCTCCTGATCATTAGGGATGCAAATCGTTTTTTGACGATTTAAAATATCGTCCGATATATTTTAAATCGTCAAAAATTGTTAGAGGCGATATTTAATAGGAATTCCTCCGATTTATCGTCAAAAATCATAAATCGGGGGAAGGGGGAGGGGAAGGGGGAAGGTGGGAAAACCGGCACACTAAAACATCCCTAAAACCCACACCGACCCCTTAAAATAAATCCCCCACCCTCCCGAACCCCACAAAAATGTCTTAAATTACCTGGGGTCCAGAGGGGGGTCCCATTGTGATCTTCCACTCTCGGGCCACGGGTGCGTTGATAGAAATGGCGCCGGCGCTACCTTTGCCCTGTATCTATTATGATTTAAAATCATAATAATTTTGACATCAGCAGTGCCATTGAATTGAAGCTTAAATATAAACAAAATATAAAAAGATTGTAAAATTGAAAAGAAAGAAAATTGAAAGAAAAAAAAGACTAAACATAGATACAACTTCTGCCGCAAATGATTAGAGGTCCGGGCGGCTCTCGTTTTGAATTTACAGAGAACACGCTGTCAGGCTTGATGATGCGGCTAAAACAAAATTAAATAACAACAAAAATATTTTGATACATTTTGGGAATCGGTGATTCATTATAAAGTTTTTCTGATGTGACATTTCCTTTTTGAATTGAATCCAACATATGAATCCAACATATGATAGACCAGCAAAAAACTCTTGATGCCCTTGTCTCCGTGGTGGAGAGCCTGAATCAGCACTTTGAGGCGTGAGGGCCCATGAACTCCACCTTGCCATCGCCGTCCATTGCTTCCGGGAGCTGCTCAGTAATCCGCCTGCCCACACCGCCACATTTTTTTGGGGAACCCCGGGCCTGCAGGGGTTTCATTAACCAGTGCAATATGCACTTTCGCCTGCAGCCGACCCTCTTTCCCGACGACGCTACAATGACCACTTTCATTCTGTCTCTCCTCGAAGGGAAGGCCCTGGAATGGGCTTCCCCCCTGTGGGAATGGGATGACCCCATCCTGAGTAACTTGAGAGAGTTCTGTGATCTCTTCAGGATGAGTTTCGGTGACCCCACTCAGGAGGTTTCCACCGGGCCCAAACTTCTCCAACTGCGTCAGGGTTCACGGACACTTGCCGAGTTTGCCATTGAATTCCGGACCCTCTCTTAAAAGCTCGGCTGGGGCCCAGACTGCCTACGAACCATATTCCTACAGGGACTCAGTCCCAGAATCAGGACGAGCTCGCAGGTCGGGAGCTACCTAGGTCATTGAATGCCCTCATCAACCTGGCAGGGCGTATTGATAGGCGCCATCAAGAATGCCGCCAAAAGGCTCAGATGACCACGAAAGCCTCAACTCCTTCGAGACGTCCTCGTCACTCACCTTCCCCCAAATGTGAATCAGGAGCCTCCCGAACACCGGCCGAAGAACCCATGCAATTGGGCCGAGGGAGACTCTCCACGCAAGAGCGAATTAGAGAAGGACTCTAACTTTACTGCGGCGTGGTGGGCTATCAAGTGGCCACATGCCCGGTGCGGCTGGGAAACTCCTGAGCCTAGGACCTGAAGGAGGTCTCTTCCTGGGCCTAACATAACCTGCACCTCCACTAACCCTAGCAGTTGCACTCACATCTGCGGACGGCGAGTTCCATAATTTAGCCCTGGTAGACTCAGGGGCCAGGGGCAATGTTATTATGAAGAGTCTAGTGGATCACTTAAAAATTCCACAGATACACACCCAGGCCCCATTGGCCATCTCATCTATCCAAGGCAAGCCCCTCCCGGGGCGAGTGACACACCTCATGGAACCCGTCCAACTGCAGGTTGGGCTTCTTCACCTCAAGCGGATGTCCTTCCACATCCTGGAACACTCCATACACCCTGTTGTCCTGGGGCTTCCCTGGCTCCAAAAATATTGTCCCCAGTTCGACTGGAGAACCCTACAGTTAACCCAATGGGAGCCGACTTGTCACGAAAATTGCTTCCAACCGGTAGCTCCAGTACAACGCGGAACCGCTCTTGCCAGTCTCCCAGGCTTGCCAGCCTCCTATGCTGCTTACTCGGACGTCTTCTCCAAGCGGAAGGCCAATACGCTACCACCTCACCGACCATTCGACTGTGCCATTAACCTTCTTCCCGGCACAGAACCTCCTTGGGACCGCACCTATGCCCTTTCACCCTCGGAGACACAATCCATGTCCCATTACATCAAGGAAAATCTAGAGAGGGGCTTCATTTGCAAGTCGACATCCCCAACGAGGGACGTTTTTTTCTTCATTGGGAAGAAAGATGGAACCATTCACCCTTGCATCGACTACCGGGGCCTGAACGCCATAACGAACAAGGACCGGTATCCCTTGCCCCTAATCTCTGAGCTTTTCGATCACCTTCAAGGCACGAAAGTCTTTACCAAATTGGACCTCCGGGGAGCCTATAATTTGATCCACATCAAGGAGGGAGATAAATGGAAAACGGCCTTCAACACCAGAGATGGCCATTACGAATACCTTGTAATGCCACTCGGGCTCTGCAATGCCCCAGCGGTGTTTCAAAACACCATGAATGAAATCTTCTGAGACCAGCTATACCGTTGTGTGGTCGTATACCTTGATGACATCTTGGTTTTCTCCAATTCCCTCACCGCTCACCGCCAGCACGTTATCCAAGTATTACAACGACTAAGAGAAAATCAAGTCTACACCAAGCTCGAGAAATGTCTCTTTGAGCAGGAGTCTCTCCCATTCTTGGGTTACATTGTCTCCAGCAAGGGATTCCGGATGGACCCCCAGAAATTAAAAGCAATTCGAGAATGGCCTCAACTATCTGGGTTGAAACCGCTCCAACGGTTTCTCGGGTTCGCAAATTACTACCGCTCATTTATCTCCCATTATGCTTCCATTGTCGCACCCTTGACGGTCTTAACCCGGAAAGGCGCTGACCCCAAGAATTGGCCCCCCAAAGCTGTAGCCACCTTCCTCCATCTGAAGGAGGTGTTCCATTTCTAGCCATGCCTTCACCATCCAGACCCTCTACGCCCATTTATTATAGAAGTAGATGCAACCTCTGAAGGCATAGGAGCTGTTCTGAGTCAGAACTCGACCCAACACAAGCCGCATCCTTGCGCCTTCCCATCTCACCAATTCTCTCCCGCAGAGCGAAACTACACCATTGGCGATAAGGAGCTGTTGGCTATTAAAAAGGCCTTAGAGGAATGGTGTCCTTAGTTGGAAGGAGCTCAGCATCCGTTCACAGTCTACACGGACCACAAAAATCTTGAGTATCTGCATCGGGCACAGCGCCTCAACCCAGACAGGCACGATGGGCATTATTCTTCACCCGATTCAACTTTGTCCTATGTTATAGGCCGGCCGTCAAGAACCTTAAGGCCGACGCCCTGTCCAGGGTCTTCAAGGCTACGGATACCCCAGACCCTCCTCAATTTATCATTGAGCCATCACGAGTCCCGCTATCCGCCACCACGGCTATCCCCCCCGGGAAGACTTTTGTCCCGCCACACTTGTGGAAACAAGTTCTGGCATGGGCCCATGACTCCTGTTGCTCTGGCCATCCAGGACAACATCGGACCTTGCAGGCTCTTCGCCGCTTCTATTGGTGGCCCAAGGTCAATAAGGACGTTCAATCCTATGTGGAGTCCTGTCATTCGTGTGCTCATCATAAGAGAGTTCCAGGTTCATCCCCGGGCTTACTCCAACCCCTGCCAATGCCCATCAAACCTTGGACTCATATCTTGACAGACTTTGTGGTTCATCTACCTTCGTCCAGTGGCAACACTGTCATTTGGGTAGTCAATGATCGATTCAGCAAAATGGCACACTTCATACCACTCCCAGGGTTGCCTTCCGCACCACAGTTGGCCCAGCTGTTCGTCCAGAACATTTTCAGGCTGCATGGGCTACCCAGAAGTATCATCTCAGAGTGAGGCCCCCAATTTACCGCTAGATTCTGGAGGGCTCTCTGCCAGAAATTCGACATCACCTTGGATTATACCTCTGCATACCATCCTCAAACCAATGGTCTAGCAGAGAGAACGAATCAAATCCTCAAACAGTTCCTCCGCCTCTACGTGAATGAGAAAAAGGATGACTGGGCAAGTCTCCTTCCATGGACTGAGTTCGCCCTCAACTCGCATTCCTCCACCACCACAGGATCCTCTTCCTTCCAGGTGGTCTATGGGAAGCAACCACGTCTGCTGCTGCCTGTTCCCATTTCCGTCACGTCTCCGGTGGCCCAACTCTCGGCGGACAAACTTCATCGTCTCTGGACCTCCACACGGCACGCACTGCTCAAAGCCAGCCAGATGGCGAAAAAATACGCGGACCGTCGACGAAGACCATGTCTTCCTCTGAGGCCCGGGCAGAAGGTATGGCTGAGTACACAGTTCATCTGGCTAAAGTTACCTTCAGTGCGGCTGGCTCCTCGGTTCTTTGGGCCATTTCCCATCCTCCATAGGATTGGTGTGGTGTCCTATCAGCTCAAATTACCACCATCACTTAATATCTATAACTCCTTCCATGCCTCTCTTTTGAAGCCCTTGGTGCTATCCTGGCCTTCCAGCACACCTCCAGCACCCCAACCCATCGCCTCTGAAGACGACGTTGCCTACCAGGTCCGAGAGGTGCTGGACGTTCGGAAGCATAGGAAGAGATGGGAGTACCTCCTAGCCTGGGAGGGGTTTGGTCCCGAAGAAAATACGTGGGATGGCCCGAGAGCGGGAGATCGTGCCGGGACCCCCACACTGGACCACCAGGTAATTTAAAACATTTTGGGGGGGTTCGGGAGGGTGGGGGATTTGTTTTAAAGGGTCGGGGTGGGTTTAGGGGTTGTTTTGGTGTGCCGGTTTTCCCGCCCTCCCCCGATTTACAATTTTTCACGATAAATCAGGGGAATTTCTATTGTATCACGACTCTAATGATTTTTGACGATTTAAAAAATATCTGACGATTTTTTTAAATCTTCAAAAAACGATTCACATCCCTATGAAATAGTAACTCACAAATGTCTGTACCTGCGATAACTTCTAGACAGTAGAGGATCTTCAGAGTATTCAGGAACATGGGCCCTTGAGGAGCAAGTACCGGTTCCTATCTTCAATCTGAAATAGAGAAAAAAGAGTGAGGCCCCCAAGCAGTGGGTACCTCTGGTAAGTCCGAGGAGACAGAGTAGCTTGGACAAATTTGTATCCTTGACTGAGTACGATTCATAGTCCTTGCTAACTCAAATCGTAAGCATAGGTGAAGACCTTTTATGTTGGAAGCGGATGATGTCAATACAAGGGGACGCACCTGTGGTAAGCGCCTTTGCTGGTACATACTTCAGAGTGCACGCGCATGCTCTACGTCATCAGGAACATGGCAGATCTGCAGTGCCGTGCCGTTCCAGGGATGCTGGAAGGATCCAGCATGGAGACGTCATGGCATCAAACGTCCATCAGACCAGGAGGGAGTTGCCACAAAGGTAGAGAGGGCGGAGTGAGGGCATCGAGCAGTGATGGATGCAACAACATTAAGACCTTTCATAGATTACATAGGTCTTAATACCATTATACAGAAAGATAGATATCTATTTCCTCTCATTCCAGAGTTATTGGATCATCTCCAAGGAACTAAAATCTTTACTAAACTTGATCTCAGAGGAACATACAATTTAGTATGAATTAAATCCGAAGATGAGTAGAAGACTGCATTTAACACACGCAACGGACATTATGAATACCTGGTTATGCCTTTTGTACTGTATAATGCCCCAGCAGTCTTTCAAAACTTAATGAAATATTTCGAGATCTCCTTAATTCCAGTGTGATTTTGTACCTAGATGATGATATATTTATCAATTCCAAGGATCTAAGGACTCATCGTACTGCAGTTATACAAGTTCTACAACGTCTGCAGAAGCATCATCTCTATCTGAAATTAGAAAAGTGCTTGTTTGAGCGAACCTCACTTCCTTTTTTTGGATTTCTGGTTTCTACTGAAGGTTTTGTATGGATCCAGATGAAGAAGCTTGTATCCGAGACTGGCCCCAACCACAGGGATTTTGAGCTCTTCAAAGTTTTCTTGGGCTTTCCAATTTTTATAGAAACTTTATTCCTAATTATTCTCATCGCGTGGCTCCACTCATAGCTTTAACCAAGAAGGGAGCTGGTTCACAGAACTGGTCTTCTGAGGTAAGGAAAGCCTTTAAAGATTTAAAGCAATCATTTCTTCAAAGACCTTGTCTTAGACATCCAGATCCAACATGACCCTTTGTGGTTGAGGTAGATGCTTCAGATGTCGCTGTAGGAGCAGTTCTCAGCCAACATTCTGATACTGGAATGATTTTACCTTGCTCCTATTTTTCTAGAAAATTTTTACCAGCTGAAAAAAAGTATGGTATTGGAGATAAAGAATTGTTGGCAATTAAAATGGCACTGAAAGAATGGCGACAATGGCTTGAGGGGGCATTACATCCAATAACCATCTTCACAGATTATAAAAATCTAGAATATCTCAGTAAGGCCCAACATTTGAATCCTCGTCAAGCTCGGTGGGCGTTATTTTTTAGTCATTTCAATTTCACTTTAAGATATTGACCAGCTACAAAAAACATAAGGGCTGATGCACTATCACAAGTTTATGAAACAGATGATTCTCTGACTACTTTACAATATATTGTGGATCCAGCACAAATAATCCTTACAGCAGCACAAACTGTGCCAGTAGGGAGACTGAGTTCCCCTTCATCTTAGACAAAAAGTGCTTGCCTGGGCTCATGATTCTCTAACCGCTGGGCATCTTGGTAGACTATGCACTCTTGAATTATTAAGCCAGTACTACTGGTGGCCAACCATAGAGAAAGACACATGATCCTATGTGGATTATTGTCCAATTTATGCACAGCAAAAACCTTTACCGGAGTGTCCTTGGGGTCTCTTGCAACCTTTGCCAGTTCGAAAAGCACCTTGGACTCATATATCTACAGATTTTATTGTAGAGTTGCCTCCATCAGTCGGTAATCAAGTAATTTGGGTGGTAGTAGATAGATTTTCAAAGATGGCTCATTTCGGTCCTCTTCCTAAGTTACCCACAGCTCCAGAACTTGCACAATTATTCACACAACACATATTTTGGTTACATGGATTGCCTCAATATATTACTTCTGATCGGGGATCCCAATTCACAAGCAAATACTGGCAAGCTCTTTGTAAAAAATTTGGAGTACAGTTAGATTTTACCATGGCATATCATCCTCAAGGTAATGGATAAACTGAGTGAGTTAATCAAACTAAAGACATTCCTTTGCTCTTTTGACAACTCTAAGCAAGACAACTGGGCACCATTATTACCGTGGGCAGAATTCTCTCACAAAATGCACGTCAATTCAGCTACTAAAAAAATCTCCTTTTCAAGTAGTTTTGGTCAACAATCTGTTCCACCGCTGCCAAAGCAACTCATTGTCTCTTCTCCGGCTGCCCAGCTAACATCTCAGCAACTCCATGTGTTATAGAAGGACATTCAAGCAAATATTGCAAAGGCTACCAATGCTGCTAAAAAAAAACACTGACAAACATCGACATCCAGCTCCTCATTTCTACACTGGAGACAGAGTATGGTTAAGTACACACCATATTCACCTTAGAGTACCTTCAATGCGGTTGGCACCTAAGTACACTGGACCTTTCAAAATTACCAATCATTTAGGTCCAGTAACTTATCATTTACAATTACCTTCTTACTTCGTATACATAATCATTTCATGTATCCTTACTAAAACCACTAATACTTTCCTGGCCGCATCATAAGATGCCAAAAACTCCCAAAGTGGTATCCAAAGAAGATCAAATCTATTAAGTCAAAGACATTCTAAACGTGGGCTGTCGTCTCCGACGCTGGGAGTATCTTATAGCTTAGGAAGGCTATAGACCAGAAGAAAATACTTGGGAACCAGCTTCTCACATTCTGGATAAAACCCTTCTTCAGCAATTCCATCAAGAACATCCACACAAGCCTAAGCCTTTTTTGAGGGGGTGTAAGAGGAGAGGTACTGTTAGAAAACCCAGCTGCGATTCGCCGCAGCCGGGCATTCCTACCTACTCTAGCGGGTCTGCAGGATCTATTTTTGGCTTCAGGAATTGATCGTGCTGCTCGCTGAGGGCAGGCTGATTGAACTGCTTGAATCGTTGTTTTGGGAGCGTTGGTGCACGCCCCCCCTTCGGGACGCACGCGTGGGTCAGTGACATCATCAGACTTCTTAAAGGGGTGGCGCGCTGAAGATTAGGCTTGAGGCTTAGAACTTGCTTTGCAGCCTAATTAAAGAGCAACCGTCAGCTGTTCCTTTGTCCTGGCAACAGTCATGGGTGAGTGAGGTCTGCCAGTCTGTTCCAGCTTCATTCTTCTTCAACTTTGGCTTGTTCCAGCTTCATCCTGATCCAGCTTCAGCTTGTTCCAGCTTCGTCCTGAACCAGCTTCAACTTGTTCCAGCTTCATCCTGATCCAACTTCAGCTTGTTCCAGGTTCGTCCAGTTCCAACTTCAGCTTGTTCCAGCTTTGTCCAGATCTAGCTTCAGCTTATTTCAGCTACAGTCAGATCCTAATCCAGCCTGTTCCAGATTCAGTATTTTCCACAATTCAACAGTCTTTCACTGATGTTCCCAACTTCCAAAGACTGAACTCCAGAGGAACGTGGACTGGTAGGAACTAATATTTGTTGGGTTTTCTTCGCTTGCACCACCTTCCGCTGACAAATTCTCAGGGGCTCCACCTTTGAGAAAAACTTCATAATGTCACCGAGAAAGGTTCCATGATCTCAACACTCAATCCCATTGGTGATTTACACTTCAGTTTGCAGCAGTGTTGAAAAGGCTCATAACCAACTTGGGATGGAACCCTGCTAATTTTGAGACTCATTCTTTCTGGATTGGCTTTGATTCTAGTGCAGCACTAGTAGGGCTGTCTGGAAGGATGATATGGTGCACAGGAAGGTGGAAATTCATGCTGTATATGTCTTATGTTCGATATGATGGAAATCAGGTGTCACTTTTCCCATCAGATGTGTTATAATTGCTTTGTTTTCTGTGTTTCAGGCTTACAAACCAGGCTGATAGACAAAGTGTGTGCCTGAGTTGTAGGAAATTAATTTGAGAATTGGTCTATTGAGCAAGTAGCACATGGGCCCTATGGTAAGCATCTCAGGATTGATGTCAAGCATAGAAGGATTCATGGGTTTGGGGTCTGGGGCATGCTCTAGGACCAATTGCTCCCATACCTGCCTGAAGAATTAACCAGGAATGGGATGTCAGAGGTTTTGATGATTCATTTGTGTGAGAATTATTTGGGAGTTTGGACTGCAAAGAGTTTTATTGTGATTTGGAAGGATTTATCTGCTTTGAAATTCATCACCAAGTTGGCTTGGTCAATTATTCTTTTCTGCCCTAAACTGGGTGATCAGTGATTCTAGAGATGTGGGCTTAAAAAGTTTATTGTGCAGATCAGTAAGTGGTTGGCTTACCAGGTTGATTTTTAGATTAGGCATGAGTGGTCAGGTGATCATTGCTTGGGTTTTTATTGGATGGATAAGGTTCATCTTTCTGACATTGGACTTGGTATCTTGAATAACTTGCTGCAAGTGGCCCGGGTGGAGATTTTTTTTCTTTTGGTTGAAGGAATAAGGATATCTGGGGATTTTCTCAATTGTGGCATGTAACCCAAGCCTGGTTTATATCTTGTAATATATTTTCAGATGTTTGGCTCCTGCAATAGAATAATGAAGGGGGCGGAGATGAAGATGGTATTGGTAAAAAGGGATGGATTGGCAGGTAACCAAGTATCTGGTATTTTTTTTTCCCCCCTGCTGAGGCATATTTGGGAAGACATGTCAGTGGTGGAAGAAGCAGTAGAGGTTCACCAACACTACTTCAGAAGCCAGGTGGGATGTTGGTGAGCTTCCCTGAAGTTTAGTATAATAGATTGGGAGGGGTTATTACTAGTGAATTGTTGATTATAATATTGGTGTTACGCTTGGGCTCCGGACAGGAGTCGTGCACACCACCCAGCAGGGTGGCTCCAGGTGGAGAGAGGCAGGAAGCTCGAACAGAGTCAGGTACCAGGCTGGGTCAGGGCAGGCAGCAAGAATCAGAGTCTGGGTTCAGGCTGGGTCAGGGCAGGCGGCAAATGGCAGTGTCTAAGTACAGGCTGGGTCAGGGCAGGCGGCAAGTGGCAGTGTCAAGTACAGGCTGGGTCAGGGCAGGCGGCAGTCAGCAGTGTCTGGGTCCAGGCTGGGTCAGGGCAGGCGGCAGTCAGCAGTGTCTGGGTCCAGGCTGGGTCAGGGCACAGTAAGCAGGGCAGGGCAGGTCAGAAGGCCCGTAGGCCACACACACACACACGGAAGGCCCGTAGGCCACACACCAATAGCGGGGCAAGGCAGGTCAGAAGGCCCGTAGGCCACACACACACACACGGAAGGCCCGTAGGCCACACACCATAGACGGGGCAAGGCAGGTCAGAAGGCCCGTAGGCCACACACACACACACGGAAGGCCCGTAGGCCAGGTATGGAAATCAAGGAAGAAGGCCCAAAGGCCACGCAAGGCAAGGATAGGCCCGAAGGCCGCACAAGGCAAGGCAAGGCAAGGATAGGCCCGAAGGCCGCGCAAGGCAAGGCAAGGCAAGGATAGGCCCGAAGGCCACGCAAGGCAAGGCAAGGCAAGGCAAGGATAGGCCCGAAGGCCGCGCAAGGCAAGGCAAGGCAAGGATAGGCCCGAAGGCCACGCAAGGCAAGGCAAGGCAAGGATAGGCCCGAAGGCCGCGCAAGGCAAGGCAAGGCAAGGATAGGCCCGAAGGCCACGCAAGGCAGGCTAGAGCAGGGAGCCCAGGAGAGCTCGATGCCGAAGCACCGAGGCAACTGTCAGGCAGGGTTAAGAGGGCACACCCAGAGCATAGAGTGGACATAGGAGATGGACTGGGCCTGTCAGGAAAGCCAGCACTAGAGGGACCCCTGGTGGTGAGGCGGTAGCACAGCAGCCACAGCCGTAACAGTACCCCCCCCTCAAGGCCTCCCCCTCCTCCTGGATCCCATCTGTGCAGGAGGTAATCAAGAATAACGGGAGACCACTCCGGGGGTGATGCGGCAGGTTCAACTCCTTTCTGAGGCAATAAGGCAGTCCATAACCCCTCCTGGGACAAGGCGGCAGGGTTAGACCCCTCCTGGGGTAGCAGAGGCGGTGCAGATTTCCATAACCCCTCCTGGGGTGACAAGGGGAACACAAACCCCACCTGGGGCAGAGAAATAGTCCGTAACCCTTCTTGAGGCGATAGTAGGACCGGTCCGGACCCTTCCAAGGTCGGCATTAAGACCGGTACAGGCCCCTCCAGGGGCGGCAGCTGGGCCAGTACAGCAGGCTCGGATCCTACTCGGGCAATTGTAGCAGGCTTGGACCCCTCTCGGGGCGTTGTAGCAGGCTCGGACCCCTCTCGGGGCGATGAAGCAGGCTCGGACCCCTCTCGGGGCATTGTAGCAGGCTCGGACCGCTCTCGGGGCGTTGTAGCAGGCTCGGACCCCTCTCGGGGCGATGAAGCAGGCTCGGACCCCTCTCGGGGCATTGTAGCAGGCTCGGACCGCTCTCGGGGCGTTGTAGCAGGCTCGGACCCCTCTCGGGGCGATGAAGCAGGCTCGGACCCCTCTCGGGGCATTGTAGCAGGCTCGGACCCCTCTCGGGGCGATGAAGCAGGCTCGGACCCCTCTCGGGGCATTGTAGCAGGCTCGGACCCCTCTCGGGGCATTGTAGCAGGCTCGGACCCGTCTCGGGGCGTTGTAGCAGGCTCGGACCCCTCTCGGGGCGATGAAGCAGGCTCGGACCCCTCTCGGGGCGTTGTAGCAGGCTCGGACCCCTCTCGGGGCGTTGTAGCAGGCTCGGACCCCTCTCGGGGCGATGAAGCAGGCTCGGACCCCTCTCGGGGCGATGAAGCAGGCTCGGACCCCTCTCGGGGCGATGAAGCAGGCTCGGACCCCTCTCGGGGCATTGTAGCAGGCTCGGACCCCTCTCGGAGCGATGAAGCAGGCTCGAACCCCTCTCGGAGCGATGAAGCAGGCTCGGACCCCTCTCGGGGCGTTGTAGCAGGCTCGGACCCCTCTCGGGGCGATGAAGCAGGCTCGGACCCCTCTCGGGGCGTTGTAGCAGGCTCGGACCCCTCTCGGAGCGATGAAGCAGGCTCGGACCCCTCTCGGGGCATTGTAGCAGGCTCGGACCCCTCTCGGGGCGATGAAGCAGGCTCGGACCCCTCTCGGGGCGTTGTAGCAGGCTCGGACCCCTCTCGGAGCGATGAAGCAGGCTCGGACCCCTCTCGGGGCATTGTAGCAGGCTCGGACCCCTCTCGGGGCGGTGAAGCAGGCTCGGACCCCTCTCGGGGCGATGAAGCAGGCTCGGACCCCTCTCGGGGCATTGTAGCAGGCTCGGAGCCCTCTCGGGGCGTAGTAGCAGGCTCGGACCCCTCTCGGGGCGATGAAGCAGGCTCGGACCCCTCTCGGGGCGTCAGCAGGACCGGTATGGACCCCTCCAGGGGTGGCAGCAGGACCGGTATGGACCCCTCCCGGGGTGGCAGCAGGACCAGTTCAGCAGACTCCGATGGCTGACTCAGGAAGTCTGTCAGTAGGGCTGGTTCGGACCCCTCTGAAGACGGCAGCAGGGCCGGTTCGGCAGGCTCAGATGGCAGAATTAGAAAGTCTGTCAGCAGGGCTGGTGCGGACCCCTCCGAGGACGGCAGCAGGGCCGGTTCAGCAGACTCAGGCTCTTCTCGGGGTAGTGCAACAGGTTCAGATGGCAGAGTAGCATGGTTAAAGGTAGTGTGCATGGAAGACACAGATTGTACTGCCGTGGGCTTGATACCTCGAGCCAAAGTCTGATGCTCCTGATTTTGTTTCTGGAGGAGCAGTTTAGAGAAGGCACAGGCAGTTCTAGGACGTCTAGGGAAGGTGCTCGTTAGTGTCCACTTGGCAGCTGTGGGAAGCTGAGCCCTGCTAGAGTTAATCAGCTCTCTCCGTTGTAGAGAAACCTGTTCCCGAGGCTCTAGCACTGGTCTCACAGAAGCCTTCTTGGCCAGGTAAGTCCTGGGTTTTTCTACCCACAAACTGCCAGCAAAAATGTCTGTTTTAGTTGAGCCAGAAACAGAATACTGGTTAGGAGAGCTGATAGCTTTTTCTAATTGCACAGCTGGTCCTAGAGCAGAACAACAGGGGCAGGGTTTGCCTGGAGGTAACAAACACGGGAGACAGGAGCATTTCCACCACCCTGGTTTAGGAGCCAGACAGTTCAAACACTCCTGATAGACAGAAACATTTTTCTTGTTGCAGTTATTGCATGACCAGTGTTCCTGACCAACAAGTTCACAGGCTAGACAGTTCTGATAGCTAGGATAGTTCAAAGTTTGACAGGAATTGCAGGTATAAAACTTTAAAGAAGGAGGCATCTTGAATTAGTGAAAAGTTGACTCACCGGCAGGACACAGACCTATCTCTTCCCCTGGAAAATGTGATGGCTTCGGCATACTGTTACGCTTGGGCTCCGGACAGGAGTCGTGCACACCACCCAGCAGGGTGGCTCCAGGTGGAGAGAGGCAGGAAGCTCGAACAGAGTCAGGTACCAGGCTGGGTCAGGGCAGGCAGCAAGAATCAGAGTCTGGGTTCAGGCTGGGTCAGGGCAGGCGGCAAATGGCAGTGTCTAAGTACAGGCTGGGTCAGGGCAGGCGGCAAGTGGCAGTGTCAAGTACAGGCTGGGTCAGGGCAGGCGGCAGTCAGCAGTGTCTGGGTCCAGGCTGGGTCAGGGCAGGCGGCAGTCAGCAGTGTCTGGGTCCAGGCTGGGTCAGGGCACAGTAAGCAGGGCAGGGCAGGTCAGAAGGCCCGTAGGCCACACACACACACACGGAAGGCCCGTAGGCCACACACCAATAGCGGGGCAAGGCAGGTCAGAAGGCCCGTAGGCCACACACACACACACGGAAGGCCCGTAGGCCACACACCATAGACGGGGCAAGGCAGGTCAGAAGGCCCGTAGGCCACACACACACACACGGAAGGCCCGTAGGCCAGGTATGGAAATCAAGGAAGAAGGCCCAAAGGCCACGCAAGGCAAGGATAGGCCCGAAGGCCGCACAAGGCAAGGCAAGGCAAGGATAGGCCCGAAGGCCGCGCAAGGCAAGGCAAGGCAAGGATAGGCCCGAAGGCCACGCAAGGCAAGGCAAGGCAAGGATAGGCCCGAAGGCCGCGCAAGGCAAGGCAAGGCAAGGATAGGCCCGAAGGCCACGCAAGGCAAGGCAAGGCAAGGATAGGCCCGAAGGCCGCGCAAGGCAAGGCAAGGCAAGGATAGGCCCGAAGGCCACGCAAGGCAAGGCAAGGATAGGCCCGAAGGCCACGCAAGGCAGGCTAGAGCAGGGAGCCCAGGAGAGCTCGATGCCGAAGCACCGAGGCAACTGTCAGGCAGGGTTAAGAGGGCACACCCAGAGCATAGAGTGGACATAGGAGATGGACTGGGCCTGTCAGGAAAGCCAGCACTAGAGGGACCCCTGGTGGTGAGGCGGTAGCACAGCAGCCACAGCCGTAACATTGGGCTTGGGTTGATTAATGCTTTCAATAAACTGTGGCCTTTGCTGTTAAATTCATTTAACCAGTGTATGGAATGCATTATTGGGTATGATGATAATGTGTTTGGGTGGTAAGGAGAACATGTCTGCATTTAGTTACCCATGTTATCAGAATTATAAGGCTAGTGAGTAAGGCATCATGGATAAAGGGGTCACCTGATAGTCAGGGCTGGCACAAAGGTAATAAGCACCCTAGGCAAACATTCTGCCTTACACATGCTCCTTCCTCCCACCTAGTCCAGGTCCCGGCTCCGGCCCCTGACTCCTCAATACTTAACCAAGACATTGTGCCCAAAAGCCACAGACTAAAGACAAGTGAGATTCAACTCTATCAGCAGGTGTAAAAGTAAGTTTGGTAATGTGTTTATTTATTTGTTTATTTACATTTATATTCCACTTGCACCAAACCATTTGTTCTAAGCACATATAAAGCATAAAGAATGTTAACTTGTGCATGAACGTCTGAAACCCCCCCTCAGAATGCCCTTTTCATTTACATATGTCACTGCCAGTGCATGAATAATTCAAGCTTTTAGAAAAGAATATATTACTTTCACATATACTTGCTACCTACATGTACAACTTCCAGTTTAATACACTAAAACCTTTTGAAAATTATCCCCAAATGACAGAGACAACAAAATAACAACAATAAGAAATCTATTCAATTTTTATGTTATGGTATTTAGAAAATGATATGAATTATCTAAAAATGTTAGGCATTACTCTAATATTCTTGAAGTCCATTCATGAGAATTAATACCATTACTAAACCTAATTTTGGCAGCTCTTTAATCTTCTACCTTGAAATTCTACCAACCCTCTAGGAGAAGCCATGCTCAGAGCAGTGACACAAGTTGTATCATGTATAATAGGATCTAATTAGTTCATGAAGTACATATGATGTTTTGTATTGTATTCCATCTTTACTAAATGGATCAATCAGCTCCTGAAAGTGTTATTTGTAAGTCTTTGCTATGTAAGAGTACCAAAGATTCTAAGAAATATAGAAGAAATGCTGGAAGAATCTGAAAGCATGACTTAGTAGTTTATAAATATTGTAACCTGTTTGTGTGCATATATCTCTGTATCTCTATTTATATATCTCTCTATCTATAGTTAGATAAAGAAATACAGATATAGATATAGATGAGACAAATATGGTACAATGCTTCTTCTCCTGCATTGTTCAATTTTGATGTAAAATAGTACATAGGCTGTATTGGGTACAGTTGTCTTTGAAGTCCTTTCAGTTTTTCTGCTTTTAGTGCATTTCTGAATTTGGGTATCTTCTCTATAAATTTTATTGCAATTTCACTTATATAGAGAATATTGAAGTATTTTCTGTATTTGAATCAATGAATTTGGAAACTAAAGACAGATGGCAAAGTGGCAGGCAGATGGGTACAAAAGATAAATGTCTTTAGGCATGGTTACTAATAGTTCATTTGTTCATTGCAATCTGCTGCTATCTATGATGGTAAAGAAAGTGAATTTATATATTTATCAACAGAAGGCACAATGAATGTATTAAGAATTCATATAGGTTCTGACACTTCAGGAAGTACATTAAATGCATTATAATCACATAATTTCTTTAACATAACAGTTACTCAATATTATATTGTCTGTTCCTGAAATTCCTTAGGCATTAGCCACATTCCTTAGGCATTAGCCACATTGCAAATGTCGGTAGTGTCTGTAGGCCTTACAACATTCTTTCAAAAAACAAGAAATTCAAACCAGAACCAACAGAGCCTGAAACTTTAATTGGGCTACAAGTTATATCTAAGACTTTCAGGAGCTGTATAAGTGAAATTGCAATAATATTTATAAAGAAGATACCCAAATTTAGAAGTGGACTAAAAGCAGAAAAAATGAAAGGAATTCAAAGACAACTGTACCCAATACATCCTGTGTACTGTTTTAAATCAAAATTGAACAATGCAAGAAATGTAGCATTGTATCATGTTGGGTTCATATCTTTTGATTTTTGTTGTTCTATGTCATATCCTCCTCAAGCTGTATTGTCAGTAACTAAAATTATTTGTATTCCCATTGATACTTAGGAATTTAAAAATAAATGGCTTCCAGTCAAAGACCAATTATTTCATTGCTCATGTGACCGTCTTGCAAGCTCTCTGTATTCTACATTATCAGTTATTACATATAAGATTGCCTGCCTGAAATTTTTGAAATATTCTGTAAAATTTAGAGTGCCTTGGTTTAACCATGAGCTTCTACTCAGCAAGAGGAAGACGAGGAGGGCAGAAAGAAAATGGAGAAAAGCATTCATCGGCTCCTTCCCATGAGTTATATATCAGTTTTCATACTGAATATAAATCTTTCTATGAAATCTCAAGAAAAAAATATTATACCTCAAATCTTCAGGCAACTATTCATTTTCCTCATGGACAGTCAAGGTTTTACTTGAAGGACCAAAATGTTCTCACTCTGAGCTAAAATTCAACCCTCAGGAGTTTTCTGATTATGGATTTCATAAAATTGATAATTTGGCATCTTTAGTTCAAGTTCATTGCCACTATAACATTGTTGTTCTGAAATTATAGGAGTCAATAGTGGCTCTTCTACTCTCCCTGTAACTTCCTTTTCTTGGGACACTTTTCTAAAAATTGGGAGGTCTGAAATTGATAGTTAAGTAGAGCTATTAAAAAATTGTGGCTGCTGTCTGGATCCCTTGTCTTTTTCAGTCATTTATATTTTGAAAGAGGAAGGGCTGTAATTACCCCAGAGGAACTCCGAAGAGGTGCCGCAGCAGGCGAGACATGCCCGAGCATGGTCTGAAAAGGAGCAAGGCTGGACCGGAGACAAGGATAACTGAAGAGACTGACACTCTACCAGACCTGCACACTTTGGGAGACCATCAACACAATGGTGGTCTTATGAGCAGTCCTCTGACCGTTCCAAGCCTTTTTGGACCTGCCGCTGGGTAACGGCAAGAAGCGGCAGGCCGGATGGAGGCCAGAGCAACAAAGACCGGAACATGGAGATACAGACAAAGACTCAGGAACGAGGTACTTGGATGCACAGGCGAAGACTCAGGAACAAGGTACTTGGATGCACAGACGAGACTCAGGAACAAGGTACTTGGATACACTAGGTATTCAGAAGACTCAAGCTAGGTTCAAGGTATTCAGGAGAGACAAGCAAAGTTCAATGAATGTCTTTAGTTCTCTTTTAAACTCCTTGCTGGTTGAAGGCCGGGTTCCAGGAATATTAAAGAGAACAGTCATCTGACCAGTTCTGAATACAGATAAAGTTGTTGATGACTGTTTCCAGTTTCTAGAGATGTGCATTCGTTTTACACGAATTAGACAATTTCAACGGAATTGTCTAATTCATCATGGTTCGGGGGCGCCAAAAAATGAATGGTTAGCGCACACTAATACGAAAATCGGGACCCATAAAAAAAAAAAAAAAGAGCCTGGGAAAAATGAAATTTCCTGCAGGGGCCCAAAAATGAAGCCCGAACTGCAAGAACTAAACAATACACATCTCGCCATATTTCAAATTTAACAACCAATGGTAAACTTTCAGAGAAAATAATTTACTCTCAGTTATCAGGTTTTATTCAAGACAGTAATATTTTGCATCCATTTCTATGCAGCTTCCAACCTAAACATAGCACAGAAAGCATGTTTTCTTTGTGACTGATTTTCATTTGCAGTAATTTGAAAGAGGAAGGGCTGTAATTACCCTTTGTTTGGATGTGTCCTTGGCTTTTGAATAGGAACTTTGGCATGGGTGGGGTCATTTATTCCTGGTTTAAATCTTATTTAGAACAAAAAGAACAGCAAGTTTGAATATCTGATGTTGCTTCAGACTGCTTTGTCAAGCCATCAGGGGTGCTACAGGGCTCTGTACCTTCTACCTGCCCCCCCCCCCACCCCCCTTTTAAAATTTATATTTAGTGTCTCTATGTTTATTACAAGTTAGCCATTTTATTAATTTTAGAGTTTATTCTGATGATATACAGCTGTATTTTCCTGTAGTTCAAGATTTTCAATCCACATTGGTTAAGATTAAAGAAACCTTATCACTTCTTAACTGTTGGATGAGTTGTAACAATCTAAAACTGAATGTTGAGAAGCTATCTGGTTCTCAAGAATAGGGAATATTTAACTAACCAGCACACAAATTCCTTTTTACTATTAGGAAAATAAATTCATTTTAAAGATAGCATATGGTGTTTTGTTTGATTCATGGCTTTCATTTAACTGCCATTTTCAACATACTTTGCTGGTTGGTTTTTATAAGTTATTGTTAGGAAGCACTAGGAGAGTGGTCCCACTTTCCTGGGGTTTGTGTGTTCTTGGACCATGGCTCGACCCCAGAGGAACTCCGAAGAGGTGCCGCAGCAGTCGTGGCATGCCCAAGCATGGGCTGAACAGGAGTGAGGCTGGACCGGAGACAAGGATAACTGAAGAGACTGACCCTCCACCGGACCTGCACGCTTTGGGAGACCATCAATGCAATGGTGGTCTTATGAAAAGTCCTCCGACCATTCCAAGCCCTTTTGGACCTGCCACTAGGTAACAGCAAGAAGTGGCAGGCGAGATGGAGGCCAGGGCAACAAAGACCGGAACATGGAGATACAGACGAAGTTTCAGGAACAAGGTACTTGGATGCACAGACGAGACTCAGCAACAAGGTACTTGGATGCACAAGGTATTCAGAAGACTCAAGTTAGGTTCAAGGTATTCAGGAGAGTCAAGCAAAGTTCAAGGTATTCAGGAGAGTCAAGCAAAGTACTGGGTTGAGGCTGAAACGCAGTGCGCCCTACACAGCCCACCCATGGGACTGGTCGCGGACCACGCTGGACTTGAAATATCCTCTAGATGAGAAGTGGAGTAATGAACGGAGCATGTCTCAGAAGCTGTAGAGGCATGCACCGAGGCGCAGCCTACACAGCCGCCAATGGCTGGTCGCAGGCCACGCTGGGACGGCACAGGTACTAGCAGAGTCTTTGGCATGGACGGAGCAAGCACAAGGGACTCCATAGACCAGGGACAAGGATACAAGTGGAAGTCTCCTGGAGGCTTGTGCTGCAGAAGTGAGGAAGGCATTGCACCACGAGGCACCCTACACAGCCCACCCATGGGACTGGTTGCGGACCACGATGTTGAATGCCAAGAAGGGGGCCAATGAGTAACCTGGGGTTCAGAACATCTGGACTGGAACACAGACTTCAGGAAGAGGAGAAGAACATCATGGACATCAGGAACAGGAAACGAACATCTGGACTGGATCACGGAAATCAGGTACTGGAAGACAGACAACAAGACTGACCAAGGATATCAGGAACAGCAGGCGGACATCTGGACTGGAACATGGACAACTGGACAAGATGAGGAGCTCCAACGAAGAACAGGAGACACAGGACCTTGAAGAAGAGCTGGAACAGGGTCGACTCCTGGAGCGAAGGACAGGAAGATCCCAGGAGCATCTAACTCCTTGCAAAGGCAACGCTGGAATGGACGCTGAGCCCTTTTGTAGGGCTGAAGAGGACAACACCCAGGGAGGAGCTAGCAGGGGGCCACACCTGGCTGGCCCTTGAAGAGCAGAAGAAAGGGCAGGCTGGTGTTGTCCCTAGCCACGTGGAAGGCCCGAGGAGAAGCAAGGCAGGTAGAGGGACAGCCCTGCCATGAAGGAGGAGAGATGGCAGGTAGGGTTGTGCATTTGTTTGCAACGTATTGGCAATCCGCAATGTATATGCCATATTCATTGTATTCATGGTGGTCACAAAACATATGGCGAACCCCCACGAATACAGCGTATCACTAATGAATAAACCCCCACCCTTCTGACCCCCCCCCCCCAAGACTTGCAAAAAGTCCCTAGTGGTCCAGCGGGGGTCCTGGAGTGATCTCCTGCAATCGGGCTGTCGGCTTCTGGTATTCAAAATGGTGCTGATAACCTTTGCCCTTACTATGTCACAGGGGCTACCGGTGCTATTGGTCGGCCCCCGTCACATGGTAGGAGCAATGGACGGCTGGTGCCATCTTGTGCTCCAACCAAGTGACGGGGGCCAACCAATGGCATCTGTAGCCCCTGTGACATAGTAAGGGCAAAGGCTATCGGTGCCATTTTGAATACCGGCAGCCGATGGCCCGAGTGCAGGAGACCACTCCAGAACCCCTGCTGGACCACCAGGGAATTTTGGCCTTGGGGGGATCAGGAGGGTGGGGGTTGTAGTTAATTAAATTTAAAGTGTTGGGATGGTTTTTTTTTTTTTTGGGAAACAAAAACACATGTAACTAATAAATGGATCGGGGTCCTCCGAGAACGGATGCAATGGATTTGGGTCCCGACAAATATGAATACTGAATGGGACAAATCCGTCCCTGCTGCACATCCCTAATGGCAGGCTGCAGGAAGAGCAGGAAGCTGCAGGAACTGGCAGGGACGGTTTCCCTCCCAGGAAAGGACCCAGGCAGCAGCGGGCACCAGCAGGGATGGCTTCCCTGCTGGCTGAAGACCCCGGCATTGGTGAGGAGGTTCCCTGCCATCCGAGGACCCCATGGTCGGTCCTAGCCACGTTGGGAGGAACATGAGCGGCAGCGGCTCTCCCGGCCACGAGGGAGAGACCCCGTGGCCTGACCCCACCTCGCTGGGCCGGAGGCTGCCAGGGAGAGCCTGGCAACGGTGGAACACCCGCTGCGAAGGAAACAGCGCCAGCGGCCATACTGGCCGCGGGAGGTAAGGGACCTGCCCGCTCTCCTCGCAGGCAGGTTCATAACTGTTATGGATGCTTCGGGACCTCCAGTTTATTCTGGATTCTAATAATTTTCATACTATAGCTCAGGCTTTTCTCCTTACAATTCTAAATTATTGTAATTATTTGTTGAACTGCATGCTTCTTCTATTAATGTTTGGCAGGCTTTACATTTCTCAGTTGCTCGTATGATAATGTGAGGCCATCAATGGGATCATGTTTCCCCAATGTTATCAGATCTTCAATATATACAGTTTAAGATCCTCACAATTATTTTTAAAGCACTAAAATATAATGGATCTTTTTACCTTGCCAACTTAATCCCTTGTTTTGAACCAACACGTTTGCGTTCTCAAAACAAATTGCTACTTGTGCTTCCATCAGATAAGTTAGCTTGACTTACTGAGACATACAAACATGCTTTTTCTGTAAGGGGCCATGTACCATGGAATGCTCTCCATGATTCGGTACAGGCTATAGATAACTTACTTTACTTCTGAAAGTAATTGAAGAGCTTACTTTTTCAAACTGCCTATTCTAGTCCTTGAGATACTTGATTTCATAACAGTGCAGATGTTTGCTTGTAAATTTTATATTACATTTGTGATGCATTACGACCTGGCCCGGGGCAGAAACAGCTGAGACACAGCCAAGCAGAAGCTAGTGGTACCAAACTTAGCCACCGGAGGGCGCTGAAGAAGGTAGCAAAGACTACACTTCCCAGGTTCCCTGAACCAACACCTGATCCCTGGCTGGAGCCTGAGCAGGAACAGGTGGAGGAAATTGGGACTGATCCCTATGACTCAGCAGAGTCTATGGAGGCTGAGGAAGAGGGCGTGCTACCGTGGTGGATCTGGCCACAAAAGCCCGGCTCCTCAGAGTCTCAGGAGGAGGAGATGGAGGTAAGCTGGGGAGAGGAAAGCTCCAGCTGTTCCTCTATGGAGGTGGAATAACCAAGAGGTTGGGGGATGGTAAATCCTGTATTGCTGTATGGATGTATGAGCAAGGCTGGAAGGGAATTGTGGTTTTAAATGCTGTTTACCCTGGGGCTTGTAAGGACAACCCCGCATTAGTATAAGGCTGCAGCCAGTGAGCTACAGCACCACATTAAACTCCTTATTGATTAAGATCCTTTTTGTGTGTACTGTTTGGGAGTGCCAGGACTGGGCCTGGCTCTCTGACTAGAGGCCGGGAGGAGTCCATAGCAGTGCTGTGCAGGAGCTGTGCAAGTGGACAGGAAGTAGTAGGAGCGAAGCCGGAGGCCTGAAGCCCAGCAAAGCCCCACAGCATGCTGAGCGGATGGGCCTGATCGTGACACATTATATTATATATTATTATTATTATTTATTATGTGAATTGTTTTGTATTTTGTTTGTATTTTTTTCTTTTATTGTGTTTTATTAATTTTGTTATCCACTTTTACATTCTTGTTATAAGCGGAATATAAATATGTATGAATAATGCGCTCCCCCCAGATCTAAGACTAGAACCAAGTCATCAGGAGTTCAAAAAAAAGCTAAAAACATGGCTTTTCCGTCAAGCCTTCCCAGATATCTAATGCTACCTAATCAAGTCTTTTAACCCAAATCATGGGTTATCTCACTGTTTTTTCCTATTACAATTTTTTTCAACTGTACCTTAATTTTTGAGCTCTTTCATCTTTGTATTTATACTTTACTCACACTCCATTTACTCTATCTCTTTTATATATATATTTTTTTCTATATAATATTTATTACTACATTACTATGTTTAATTGGTTATCTATTCTATTTGTTCCATAATTTATTGTTAGTTCTATTGTTACCTGTTTTATTGATCAACTGTTCTATGTAAAGCCCACTACTCTTTTTGGGCATTTAAAAGTTGTATGTAAACCGGATTGATTTGTAGTTCCTACAAGAACTTCGGTCTATAAAAATTAAAAATAAATAAATAAATAAATAAATAAAATAAATATTGTTTATCTTTGGAAGAATATTTTGTCAATGCAGGAAAAACAAATGTGAATGTTATTTTATGTCCTGTGGCCATCTTAACAAATGTGACTTAATTAACTATTTATTAGGGATGTGAATCGGGTTTCGGACAATTGAAAATATCGGAAAATATTTTCAAAATCGTCAGAAATCTGGGGCTCCCCCAAAATGATAAGAAAACCCCACGATATTGATCGTGGGGGTTCTCTTATCATTTGGGTGGAGGGTGGGAAAAACGGCACACAAAAATAACCCCTAAACCCACCCCAACTCTTTAAAACTAATCCCTTAGCTTCCCCCACCCTCCCGACCCCCCCAAAAACTTTTTACAGATACCTGGTGGTCCAGTGGGGTTCCCGGGCCGTCGGCTGCCACTAATCAAAATGGCGCCAATGGCCCTTTGCCCTTACCATGTGACAGGGTATCCATGCCATTTGCCGGACCCTGTCACATGGTAGGAGCACTGGATAGCCGGCGCCATCTTGTGCTCCTACCATGTGACAGGGGCTGACCAATGGCACCGGTAGCCTCTGTGACATAGTAAGGGCAAAGGCTATTGGCGCCATTTTGAATGCTGGCAGCCGACGGTCCAAGTGCAGGAGGTCGCTCCCAAACCCCCGCTGGAATTTTGGCAAGTCTTGTGGGAGTCAGGAGGGTCCCCCAAGACTTGCCAAAAGCCCCTCATGCTCCAGCGGGGGTCTGGGAGCAATCTCCTGCGCACGGGCCATCGTCTGCCAGTAATCAAAATGGCGCCGATAGCCTTTGCCCTTACTATGTCACAGGGGCTACCGGTGCCATTGGTCAGCCCCTGTCACATGGTAGGAGCACAAGATGGCGCGGACCATCCAGTGCTCCTACCATGTGACAGGGTCCGACCAATAGTATGGATACCCTGTCACATGATAAGGGCAAAGGGCCATCGGCACCATTTTGATTAGTGATAGCCGATGGCCCGAGAGTGGGAGATTGCTCAAGGGACCCCCACTGGACCACCAGGTACCTGTAAAAAGTTATTTGGGGGGTCGGGAGGGTGGGGGAAGCTAAGGTATTAGTTTTAAAGGGTCGGGGTGGGTTTTTTGTTTATCGGCTCAGGCGCAGCCGATAAACAAAACCGCGATCGGGCCCGATGAAAAAAAAACCACATGTGAATCGGAACCGGAATCCGAACCAATTCCAGTTCTGATTCACATCTCTACTATTTATAAATTCAAAAAGGCTCTAGAATCACATGATACCAAAACAAAAAAGTATAATGTAAAGCAATGTTTTACACATAGGATTGTCACATTGCCACATCGAGTTTGATTTAGCTCAATAGCATCAAAAAGTTATAAGTGCACAGCCTCAGACCTGGCACATGGTGCCTAGAAGGAACCTGGGTGCCCATGTGGTGGCCATTCCTCTTCTTCCCTTACCTGGATGTCAGGAAAGGAGAGGAATGAGGAAGCACAGACAGTCTCCATTGCTGACATCTTCAGTCTATAGATTCCTACATCTATGCAATCCCTGCTGGCTAATCATCAACAACCTTATGAGGTGGGTGTCAATGAGGAGGTGCTGGGTCTGGCAGCCAAAACACTCTGAGCTGCCCCATGTATGGGATGTGCTAGGATCCTGCCTTTTTCGCATTGCAGATGGACGGGAGTTGGAAGCCAATTGGTGGGCTTTTACCTGGAGGCTGAGGGCCAAGGAAGGATAAAGGGTTTTGGCTGGAACTAGCCTGACCTCTCTTTCCTTCCTCCTAAGGGGATTATACAAGCTGCTGCTCACTGCAGGAAAAGACCTGTCCACATGCTCAAAAATGTTTTTCTTTGGTGCTCTAAAAGTACTTTAAAAATAAAGATTTTCTTTTCTAATGCCAAAAAGTTTGTCTTCCCTGACATCTCCAGAAATACTCAACTTAGGAAGAAGCAGTTTTTACATTTGAGACAACGTGTTATGGCTTTAGGAGCCACATTTTCCTTAAATTCCCTTGTAAGAGTTTGATAACATTTCAGAAGAATACATTTATATCCTTGATCCAGTTCATTTGGAAACTTTTCTAGTGGATAAGGGTGGTTGATAGGGAATTTTGTAGCAGTTGGTTATTTGAGATGTGCTTCGGGTAAACATTTCATGTCAGGCTTCATTTCAGGGCCCCCCCACAGGAATTTCATTTTTCCTGTGGTTCAGGGTTTTGTTTTGTTTTTTTGGGGGGGCCCCGATTTTCGGGTTAGTGTGCACTATCAGGAGTTAGCGCGCCCTATCGGGAGTTAGTGCGCACTAACTCAAAAATGAATTTTTTCTGAAATTTCGGAAAAAAATTCAATCATTTTTCGGTTCTCCCGAACCATTTTGAATTAGGCAATTTCATTGACATTGCCTAATTTGGGAAAAATGATTGCACATCCCTAATGGTTATAGGAGAATTTTGATACTGGTATAATTTATATTTTTCTCTCTAGTAAGTGTACTGATGCACTGTGATTTTCCTTTGTTTGTTTTTCTTTTGGTAAATTTCCCACATTTTAATTTGGACTGGATTATTGGAATATTATGTAATATGTACTATGAAGTGTTCAAGATAGCAAATTTTGGTTATTTTCTTTATTTTCCAGTTTTTCTATTTTTCTAGTCTCATCACTATATGATGTTAAGCATTTATTAAAATATAAATTTAAAAAATGTTTTTTTTTACTCAATTCAGCCTGTAAGGGTCAATACCTGGATTACAGGGCTGTGATGATGCTAAAAATACAAACAAAAAGGAAAAGAAAATAAACAATTTGTTTTTTATTTTGTATTCTAGCAGAAACAGATTCTGGGTGCACTTCGGTCTTCCTCCCTCTCTCTACTTGTTTCTCTGGCCATCCTCAGCAGGTAAGTCTCATCACATTTTGTGTACCCCCAATTGCCATTGGATACAGAATGTCCTGTCAGTCTGATTTGGTGCTCCAGTCTGCCATGTGTCAAGCAGAGAGACAGCCATATCCCAGTGGACTGCCAAATAAATCCATGGTAGAGGAGGAAGAGTGTTCTTCCACAGCATCATGGCAGTGGGCAGGGCTAGAGGTCACCAAGGAAGAAGTAGAGCAAGGTCGTAGGGTTCAGGAGCAGCCACTGTGTGAGTGAGACTCTCGCTAGAGCAAAGCTGGCTCCATGGTCAGAGCAACTCAGATGCAGGAGATCATCCAGGGGAAAATAAAATAGAGCACCAACATCTGGCCCCAAAAAGAGGAAGCATAATAGGAACTAGGGATGTGCAGAGCAAAATTTTATGTTCATATTTTTTATGTCCGAAAGGGGGTCCCACTTGCGGCCAATATGGACATAAAAAAAATCCAATGAGTTGGGTATATGTACATATGTGCAAAAAAAAAAATTAAACCCCCTCACCCTCCTTAATCCCCCCCCCAGACTTACCACAACTCCCTGGTGATCGAGCGAGGAGTGAGGACGTCATTTCTGCAATCCTTGGCGAGAAGCATGTGACGTCGGCGGCACGTCGAGTGACGCCGGCGTCACGTGATTCCCGGCTCGTTCGCGCCGGACGGCTCGTTCGGCCCAAAAAGAACTTTTGGCCAGCTTGGGGGGGTCAGGAGGCCCCCCCAAGCTGGCCAAAAGTTCTTTTTGGGCCGAACGAGCCGGGAATCACGTGACGCCGGCGTCACTCGACGTGCCGCCGACGTCACATGCTTCTCGCCAAGGATTGCAGAAATGGCGTCCTCACTCCTCGCTCCATCACCAGGGAGTTGTGGTAAGTTGGGGGGGGGGGATTAAGGAGGGTGAGGGGGTTTATATTATATTGGGGGGGCGAACTTGCCGGGAATCACGTGACGTCGCGTCTGAGTGACGCGGCGCCACGTGATTCCCGGCTCGTTCGCGCCGGACGGCTCGTTCGGCCCAAAAAGAACTTTTGGCCAGCTTGGGGGGGTCAGGAGGCCCCCCCAAGCTGGCCAAAAGTTCTTTTTGGGCCGAACGAGCCGGGAATCACGTGACGCCGGCGTCACTCGACGTGCCGCCGACGTCACATGCTTCTCGCCAAGGATTGCAGAAATGGCGTCCTCACTCCTCGCTCCATCACCAGGGAGTTGTGGTAAGTTGGGGGGGGGGGGCTTAAGGAGGGTGAGGGGGTTTATATTTTTATTTTGGCTCAACAATCGCGATTTCCCACATATCGAACATATCTATGTTCGATATGTGGGAAATCCGATCGTTTATGTCGAATCAATTTTTTAAGTAAAAAAAAAATATGAGTTGCGTTTTACTAATGCGGTCAATCCGAATGCACACCCCTAATAGGAACATTGTATGGTTGAGGCACTGCCACCCTCTTTGCCAGTCTATTGGTGGGGTATCAGTACATGCTTGATGGGTAAGGACAGTGGGGACTCCTTCCTGGCAGTAGGCTGGTGTTCACCTGAAATGGGTGTTACTCCTCCTGCAGCTGGGGTATAGGACCACCTCTCACCCTGGCACGCTCTAGGTTTTGTCTTATGAAGCAGGAGCATAGCATTTGCTTGGTATGTTGGTGTCCCCTAGTAATGCCCCAGTGTCATAGACTGCAGGAGCCATAATGGTTCAACCAACAGTGAATGAAGTTTAAAAAAAATAAATAATAAAATTTAATTACCTGCCCAGTGGTCTTGTCTGTGCTCTGGGTCCATGGGCTCTGATGATGGGGGGGATGTCTGTCCTTAATGTGCTGCTGGGTCCTGGAAGGACCATGAATTAATGGCCCAATAGTTTGCTTTTGTTTTTTTTTGTTTTTTTAAATGGGAGGCCCAGTGTCTTTGGAGAGTTGGGAGGACCTAAAGAGCATGGCCAAATTTTTTTTTTATTTTAGTAAGCCCAGAAGGAGGAGAGGAAGTGAGATCTGGCTGTTGCATCTGTGTCTTTTAGTTAAAATGAAACTGCATCATGCTGCATTTAAAAAATACAAGAGTAGGGAGGTAGGCTGTGCATCGATGAACAGGAGCAAGCAGTTGATCAGGCTACCCTACTGCTCCGGGATTCCCTAATGTTTTGTCTGAGCCGGATGTGCTGCTAGATTGCTGAGGGAGCCACATGTCTCAGGAACTAGAGCGGGTGGCAAGTGAGAATGCCATGACCCTCTGGTCCCAATGCAACTGCTGGGCCAGCCAAGAAAAAAATAAATAAACAAAAGATCGCATTAGGGCACAGATTGCAGCAGAAGCAGCAGCAGCCCTGGGGATACTGCTGCTGCACCATTGAGGCTGAGTACAGCATCAAAGGTTTTAGGCAAGCCCCAGTTTGATAATGAAGCATAGGCCTCACTGATGTCACAGAAGTGAAAAAAGAGGAAATTTGGCAATTAAAAAAAAAAATTATAAAAGCTGCGGATTCTGGTGGCAAGCTTGTGAGGAGACTGCCAATGGCAACCCGGGAAGCACTTTGGCGAACCCAGTGTCATGGAGCTAAAAGCACATCGAATTAAATAAAATGTACATGTTTGATGGGGGTGATCATATGGGGAAAGCTGGAGAATCAAAATAAAATAAAAATGGAATGGAAAAAGTGATTTTAAAGTGGATGTTTGACTCATTGTGTCCAGAGCCCATTCCAATGAATGGGCACAGACTAAAAAGCCTCAGGAATGTGGGAGGAACAAAAGAGGAGCTGAGAGTCCCATTAGAAGACATTTTAAAAGGAAAAAATACTAGATTTTAGAGTATTAGCACAGGCAGTATTCTCAAGGGGTTTATAAGTTTTTGGGTGACATAGAGAGATGTCCCTAGAGGATGTGTGAGTCAGTATGAGTGATTTTAGCATGATTGTGGGTGATTTAAGTTGGGTTTTATATTTTATTTTATGATTTCAATTATATTTATTTTTAATTTTAATGCTGCACCCAGTGAGAAAACTTGGTCTGACAGCTAGTTGGACATTGGTAACCAGGAAAGTCATTGCCTATGTGTCACCATAGCAGTGGAACACTGGTCATCAGGTCAGCTGTGAAGGGGATTAAGCATTTATGCTTATTTCAGTCAAATAACTATAATTATTTTATTATTTAAGCACATTAAACCAAAATTCTAATAACACCAAAAATTCTTTGATGTTTCTTTGCATAGCCTGAGTGATTTGGAATTGGAAGCTTATTAATAATATAAGCAGGTCAAGAAATATTTCCAATCATGACATCACAGAAATCAAAGATTTCACTTAGCATCTGTGGTCAGTGTCAGGACCCTAAAGCAACATGAAAGGGGAATGAAGCAGAAAATATAGCAGAAAAAAATCTTAAATTATAGATAAAGGGAACAAGAATCAGACAGAGTGGTATCAAGATAAAGAATTCAAAAGCATGGGAGAGGTGCACAGCAACACCCCAGATTGGCAAGAAGTCCTCAAAGTGCAAGAGCTGAAGTATGCCAGGAAGATACAGGCAGAAAGAAGTTAAGAATATAAAGATGTAAAATCTCTGCATGGCAGCAAGGCTGAGCGGCACAAGGATCTGCAGGTGGATGAGGGGCATAACATTAAGGCAGAGTGGCATGGGAGATACCAGTCATTCCACTGGAGCATGCAGTCAACCAGAGAGAGGGCAGATGACTCTTTCTGTCAAAGTATGGATGCACCTGGATGATCCACCAGTCCAGTAGGATCAGGGATGTATTTTCCTATCGGGAAATTGGGCTTCCCCCGGTGGGCCGCTTGCTCTCATCACATGATTTTTTTTTTATAATTGACAATTTTTATTAATACAGAACCACATTAACAATACATTGTCAATGAGTAGAACTATCACATGCAGAATGAAAAATTCTGGCCCAAAGAGAAACTTGCGGGGCCACAGCAGACAGCTGTGCAGGGCCAGGAGGGAGGCCAGTCAGGCTGTAGTAGAGCCCTTCCTGTCACGGCCAGAAGAAAGCTGTGTGAGGCCTGAAGACAGGCCTGCAAGGCCATGGTAGAGCCCATCCTGTCACGACCAGAAGATATCCTTTCTGGGACTGGGAGAGAGGCCTGCAAGGCCATGGCAGAGCCCATCCTGCTGCGACCAGAAGAAAGCCATGTGGACCCTCCCTCCTCTCCCTCAACTTTGCAGGAGTCACGCATTAGAAATGGCCTCCTTCCACTTCCCTTTGGGCAGTGAGGAGCAGCACTGCCATCCGACACTGGCAAAGACAAGGTCCAGAAGAAAGGGGGAGGCCTGAAACCTGTAGGTATGCATGCTTGTGTGTGAGAGATAGAGCACCTGCATATATGTATGAGTCAGCCTGCATGTGGTAGTGTGTGAGAGTCTGCATGTGTGCATGAGAGAGCAAGCCAGTGAGCATGTGTGTGTTAGAGCCTGCATGCACATGAGAGTGACAGAGCCTGCATGTGTGTGTGAGATCCTGCATGTGTATAAGATAGTGAGAGAGCCTGCGTATGACTGAGAGACATTCAAATAACTGCACATGTGGAGGTGATGTTACACAGGCTATGTTGAACACAGTAGGCCTGATATTAAATGCACAATGAAAGGTGGCCTATCTATATTTACGCGTATATCCCTTTATGAGTTGGGTGTCTCCCAAAAGTCAGAGAGGCCAACCATGAGTACAGCTACCAGCATGGAGATTGAAATGGATAACAGAAGATACTGGCTGAAGATTTAAATTGGCCTTACCTCTGGGCCAGGTAAACTACAGGTGTGCTTGAGCTTAGATTGGGCTTAGGTAATATTGATGAAGGTCATGTGATGACCAATTACACAGAGAAACCAATGAAACTAAAGTTTGGATTTCTTACCCTATGTTATATCTGATAGGGATGTGCGAAGCCCGAACTTATCGGTTTGGGCTTCATTTTTGGCCTGCTGCAGGAAATTTCATATTTCCCACGGTTCGGGCCTTTAAAATTCGGGGAGACCTGAATTTCGTTAGTTCGCACTAATTCTGTTAGTGCGCATTAAACCCGAAAATGAAATTTTCCCGAAAATTGGGAAAAATTCCTTGGGATTTCGGGTCCCCGAACCAGGATGAAATCACATCCCTAATATCCCACATTATATTAGGCAGGAATCACTGTTAGGAGGGTGGTTATGGATAGCATTGATTCCCTTTCTTTCCACTGTTGTGGCCTAAGCTCTCTTACTGCTGCTAGATGTTTGATGATGCCCTCCAGTACCTGCTGCACAGTGTTTCATGTCGCTCTGTTCTCTTTCCAGTCTGCTTATGAATCTTGGTTGGTCACATGTTCACCAAGGTTCAAGAGAGAAATGTAGAATTCTGACTGCTGGACTGCTGAACTAGGCCTTACTAAGTTTGTGCCAGCACATGTCAAATATGTGCTGTAAGGAAAGCAGCTGCAGGATATGGGCCTAAGTCAGCGAGGAGTGAAGACATAGGAATGGCTCATGTACAATGTGGGGTAGATTTTCAGAGCCCTGCTCGCCTAAATCCGCCCAAAACCGGGCGGATTTAGGCGAGCAGGGCCCTGCGCGCCGGGAAGCCTATTTTACATAGGCCTCCCGGCGCGCGCAGAGCCCCAGGACTCGCGTAAGTCCCGGGGTTCTCGGAGGGGGGCGTGTCGGGGGCGTGTCGGGGGGCGGGCCCGGTCGTCGCGGCGTTCCGGGGGCGTGTCGGCAGCGTTTTGGGGGCGGGTACGGGGCGTGGCTACGGCCCGGGGGCGTGGCCGCGCCCTCCGTACCCGCCCCCAGGTCGCGGCCCGGCGCGCAGCAGGCCCGCTGGCGCGCGGGGATTTACGTCTCCCTCCGGGAGGCGTAAATCCCCCGACAAAGGTAAGGGGGGGGTGTAGACAGGGCCGGGCGGGTGGGTTAGGTAGGGGAAGGGAGGGGAAGGTGAGGGGAGGGCAAAGGAAAGTTCCCTCCAAGGCCGCTCCGATTTCGGAGCGGCCTTGGAGGGAACGGGGGGAGGTAGCGCGGCTCGGCGCGCGCAGGCTATACAAAATCGATAGCCTTGCGCGCGCCGATCCAGGATTTTAGTGGATACGCGCGGCTCTGCGCGTATCTACTAAAATCCAGCGTACTTTTGTTTGCGCCTGGAGCGCAAACAAAAGTAGGCTGTTCGCGCTCGTCTGAAAATCTACCCCTGTATGTGTGGTCTGTGTGGAAAATGCAGATAATGATAAGAAATGATTGATGTCCTCCTACAAGCTGTGAGAAGTTAGTACAAAAGGAGAATAAACATTTGGACATGAAAGAAAGAGAATGAATGTTATGGTGCAGGTGGTCTAAGGAAGGGAAACCCGACCAGAATGACATATTTATAAATGATCAATACTTGGCAAAGGAAACCAGGAAAAAATGAGCCTTGTAAGATTGTGACATGGGAAATGATGAGCTTAAGGGCTTCTGATAATTTGCAGAGTCATATTGTGGTTGGCAATCATTTATTTACCATAATAAACATTTTACTAAATTTCTAAAATATCTGAGTTTCATATCTGATATATGGAGGCTAATACCATACAAATGATTGCCAGGTGTGTGGATCCCTAGTGCTGGGATGTGGTTGCTGCTGCTTAGTGAGTAAGCCAATTAGGCCCACATCGGCAGCTGGTGGAAAAGCCCTGAACTAGGACTGGCTTGAGCTTTGCCTATATCAGCCTCCTTTCCCACAGGTTAAGCCCTTGGCTTCTGGTGGCTGTCAGGACTTAGTTGGATCCCTAGGGCAGTCCAAGAGGAAAGTCCAAATCCAGGCTTAGGGGCAGGTGGCAGACAGTGGATAAGCAGCAGACAATGGAAAAGGAGAACAGGCCAGGGGTCAAGACAGGTAACAGACAGAACAAGGTTGGTTCCAAGGCTATGGGTCAGGTCAATGTGTCAATGAAGGGAGGTCTGAAATTAAGCCAAAGTCAATACCAGGATGTCAAACCAAAGGAAGACAAGGAACAAGAAGCAAGACAGACCTGAGAAACAGGGCATAGCAACATGGCACAAAGTTGGTGGTAAGACATAGACATTGAGAAGGAAATAGACAGGGCAAGGCAGGAACAACAAGGCAAGATACAATGATAAGGTAAGGAAACATAAATCAACACATACTAGAACACAAGGCACCAGGGGACCTGTTGCTGAGGCAAAGGAAGACTGAGTGAAGGGCCCTTATAAGGGCTAAGGCCAGTGATGTTATCAGTTGCTGCCACTGCTCTTTTCCCACCTCGGGCCCTTTAAGAAAGAGTTTGTTGGGCATGCACGAACCTAAGGATGGACATGGGGAGCAGTGGCTGGTTGCATTTCACACTGCATGGCATGGCCTTCATGAGAGGTGACATCTCGGCCACAAGTCCTGCACGGAGGCATCAAAGGTGATTGTGGCAGTTCTCAGGGGTGTCCTGCGAGCCGCAATCATAACATTATTATTGTGGGTATTTTTCCCTTAGAAGTAATTTCCATAAATTAAAATTTGAAAATACATTCTATGCATGATATTTTCCTTAACCAATCTAACATGCCCCTCCCACTATTACTTACATTTTACCAGTTAAAAGTACATGTGTGATTGGTCTTTCCTGTTCCTTTAGCCTGCAAAGAACATGACAAGTTGATATCTACCTAAATAAATTGTTTGTGAAAATTTTCCACCTCATGTTGTATAACCTTTTTTGTTTCCTAGTGTTTGTTTGGATTCCTTCATTTTGAAGACTTGATAATGTTAGGAAATTCTTCTTTTGTTCTTCTTTTTTTATTTATTGGGGCATCTTTATATCTGTATCTATACAGAGAGAGATATAATTTATTTACAAAGAAACATTTCTTTATAAATTAATAGAACCAAATTGTCTGATGCTTTGAAGTACTTCTCTGGTTTGCATATTAAAAATATAATTATTGTGTGTTTTCAAGTGCTGTACTCATAAGAATTTCCATGGAAACCTTAACTAAAAAAAAAAAGCTTCAAGTAGTGCTTATCTAACAAAGAAAAACTCATAAATGCCAAGTACTTTGCATGAAAAATGCTTTTCTATTATTCGTCATCATTATATATTGAAGCATAATTATGTTTTGAGATATTTCATGAAAGAAACATTCATATGAAATTAACTCTTAAGCTACAGTAATTCAATACTGAGGTCACAGGTTCTGATTCCTTGGCAAAAGTCTCAATAAACTAAGCAGGCTGCAGAACTGTTCCAACAGAATCTATTATGAAGTTTTCCATAAAAAAATCTTTAGTGTGCGAGTTATTAAAAATTTAGCATTCATGTTAGCATACCCTTTAATGTGCTATGAAATGCTTTTTATCATTTAGGTAGTATAAAATACTAGTACCCCAATAGCATGATGATGTTAAAGGCTGATTTACTAAGCAAAGCTAACAATTGACAGTTGTGTCTTAGAAACACATATTAATGGCCAATTTTAATGCAGCTTCTGTTACAGCAAATAGGACCTAATGCTCATTAACATCATGCATTATTATGCTTTAATGCATTATAACATTAGTAACATGGTACTCATTTTAGTTTCAGCCCCTTAATATCCTGTATGATGATGTACAAATTGCTCATTAAAAATAAATTGCCAATGTATCTGGCATAGACATGTTAGCTAATGCAACTATGCCCATAGTAACCACAGTGTAAACATGATATTAAGTATTTTCATGTACTAACTAGCACATACTCAATTTCCATTCTTTCTTGACTCAACCTCTTTCCTGCAAAAGTGCATAAAATTAAGGCTGGCCCATGCTGCAGCTTTTTGATGTTGACAGGAGAAGGAGGAGGGCTTCTGGAACCCAAGAGAGGAGGTGATGTACAAGCAAATCAAAGAATATGAAAATTAGACGACAGAGAAGCATAAATTTCTACAGGAGGTAGTAGAGGAGGAAGAAAGTAGAGAATAGGATAAGTCAGAGCCAAGAAGATTGCAGAAAGGCTGCAAGACGACACAAATGGAGAACAATATGAGGAAGATATTGAGGCACTGTCTGGGCATATATACCCCAAATTCTTGCTAACTGTATATGCAGCTAAGATGGATGCTTTGACATCAGAAAAAATGGACATTGGCCTGTACTGCTGCAGCAAAATGCAGATATAAGAGAATTTCTAGTCAAGCTGCAGAGGTCACTAGCTTATCTGATTTATGGAGCCATACCAGCCATGAAGACTCTCTATAAGAACATTGAAAAACATAAGGACAAAGAAAGATGTGTATGTGTTAAGAACAGAACAACCTGGGCCCCCTTTTATGGCACCCCAAGCCAATTCAGGTTAGATGAGCTAGCTGCTGCCAGTTGTGAACAGCTGGTAAGTCTTATGCTGGCCCAAGATTGAACTAGGAGAACCAAAAAAGAATTCTAAAAGAGCACAAACAGAGAGCCGATCACAGCTTGAATTATATTTTCATTCTATCATGCATGATGGCACAGAATTATACATAGGTCAGCCCTTAAAACATTGGGGAACAAAAGCACAGGGAGACGCCGACCATCGAAAAGAAGTAGAAACAGCCCATCCAAATGCAGACCTCCCTCCCTTCCCCTGGGCTGAAAGAGACTGATGCAGAAAGAAGAACACTGCAGAGATAGTCCCACATGCTTCAGGTATTTATGAGCAGAAGTGTTGAACCTACTCTGTTGCTTTTCAGTGACTGAGAAGGCCCTCTTCAGCTCTATACCTAAGACCCGCAAAGACCAGCCAACACCATAAGAGCATGGAACCCAGAAGCAGATTCCCAGGAGCATTCGTCACTGAATACATCATGGGCGTGAGAGAAACTGGGGTTCCCCACAAACTGTGGGTTAATAAATTAGGAGATATTATGGCTAATTCTGTAATCTAATAAATTCCTGATGCCAAGTATATTTCTGTATCATTTTGTTTTCAATGAGAAGTATTTGCCTGACTATTAGAGTTATTATGGTGTCAGGGAGTCTACAGGAAACTGTAAGACCACATTAAGGGACGGGCCACAGCTATCTGACCCAGTCCTCATTAAGTCCCGACCTAGCAAGGGATTCTGGGCCCAGTGAGGATCCCTTCAGCCTAGCATAAGAAGACAGGGCCCAGAAGGGTTATGGAGGCCTCAGAGAACAGGCAGGAAGCCAGCCTATGCTCAAACCTGCTATGTGTAATGTATCTGAGCTACCAGAACTTTAAGTAAGCTGCATCATTTGTTTATTTTGCACTTTGTTTTTCACAAAAGGAAATAGCCAGAGCCTGCCTCATTATTCCTTCTGGATGTTTCCAAAATGCTATCACCCAAATTACTGTTAGGATCCTGACTATTTTGCAGCGTCCCTGCCACCAGAGGTCTTCTTGGAGCTACACTTGCTCTTGCTCTAGTCAGAGTCTCCATTGTCCCATGACTCAGCAGGGTACAGGCTACTTAACCCTTTCTCTTGCAAAGTTCAGTGCCTTGTCATTAAATCTATTCAGCTCTCTGCTTGGCCCCATTCTTCTGTGTATTTCTTTATGGCATTATCCTCTAGTATTGCCTTGTGGGCTTCTCAGGCCTTGACTTGTGGCCTTCTCAGAGCTTCTGCTCTAGGCTTGCCTTGTGGCCTCTCAGTCATTCTGCTTAATTTTACCTTGTGGCCTTCTCAGGCCCTATATCTAGCCTGATGCCTTCAGGCATTTGTGTTTCTCATTCTCTGTTTTGCCTATTCCTGTCCTCATCCATCTTGTCTGGTCGTATCACTCTTTGGTCTAATCTTGTCCTTGTATCCAGCTCTTGCCTCAGACCCCAGTCTTGTTTCAGCCTCCAGTCCTGAACAACCTCAGCTTCCAGTCCTGCACAACGTCAGCCTCCAGTCCTGCACAGCCTGCATCTCAACTCCAGCCACAGCCTAAGTCCAGAACCCAAGAGCACAACCTCTGGGGGAGGTGGCTGGTACAGGCAGAAGATCTGCTCTGTCTTTCCATGATCTCCTGGACTGCTCTCATGGGTGCTCACCTGCTGTAGCCAGGCCCTCAGCGTAACAGTTACCACATATGGTAACTCCTAAAAAGATTTATTTTATAAGATGAACAGACTAGTATAATCCTCTGATAATCTCTGATTGCTGGTAAAAAGTGCTAGTGGGGGAGGAGCAGAGGCAATAATCCTCTACAGTGGCTCGACTAGTCAGTGGGATAAACCTATTCAGATAACTTAGCCCTTATATATTCAGCAGTGTAGATGCACTGTTGACTATATCCAGTTATCTTAAAGTTAACCAAATAAGTATATCCATCTAATTTTAGGACACTCCTATGGGCTGACCAAACTAAACTAGATAAGTTATCCAACTAACTGAATATCCAAGTTAGCTGGATAACTTATCTGGATAAGTTGGCTCCTCTCGAGACCACTCATCCTGCCCACCACTTAGCTGGCTAATAATTTAGCTGGATAACTAGTAATTCAGCTAAGTTGCTGAATTACTAGTTAACCAGTTATTCAGCCACCTCTACTTATCTGGATAAGTCCTAACTTATTTGACTAAATCACACTGAATATTGCCCTTTATGATTCTTGAGCTAATTCTACAGTACTCACAGTGACACCATTTGCAAAGGAATTCACAAGAAAAAAATCCAGCAGTCAAAAGGCAAATTCAAAAGCAAATTGCCACAGATATTTCTTGCCTTGTCCATTGGAGCATCAAAAACATAAACATCAATATCAAGATATCTAAAGCTTCATCCATGAAAAATGTATAAAGATCTAAAGATCCAAACCTTTCAAAGGAAGATGGCAGGTGACTACATCTGCTCAGTTCATCTCATATTGATGGACCTGTTCCATGCCCAAAACACTAGGTCCAGATATCATGGGCAGTCTCCTTGAGTCCAAATAGCTTTAATAGCTACAATAGTAAGCTGGTGAGTTAACTGCCTAACAAAACCACCAATTAGGAACCTGTATGAATCCACTAACATTTCTCATGGGATTGCCTTATAGACCACAACTTCTATATCAAAGTGGTAGGAGGAGGACTGCTTAGAAAGAGGCATTTAGAGCTGATTTGGGAGCCTAGCAGATGTGGGTTTGTTGGGAATTTCTGGAGCACTCACATTTTTGAGGACTGGGAATTTGGAGGGTAGGAGCCTTGTCATAGATGAGGCAGACTTTTTTGATACAAGCTAAACTCTTATATGAATGTAAGTTACTCTTCTATCAGTAATTCCCAGGTCCAAAATGTTTGTGGAGATCCTCTTTGAGGTACCACATACACAGAACCTGTATTTATCAACCTTACACAGACAAACATCCAACCCAGAAGATAATGAGCTGTTGAAGGAGCCGGTGCCATAAAACAGTGTTTCCAAACCAGTGTGCCATCAGATCTCATCAGGTGTGTCACAGAGAAGTTCACATCCAGACTGGCACCTGGATCCTGCCCTTGGAATCTCACAGCAACAAGGGGCACCGATAGTGGCTCTTTAAGATGCAGGATTTCCTTTCTGAGAATACATGAGGCCTTACTAAAGCATGATCCTGGGCAATGATAGCTGTGCCGCACTTTGTGCAGCCCACACACTGCACTCTGCAGCTCCTTCTCTTCCCCCTCCTGAGCCTCTCCTTTGAGTCCTTCAAGCCTCTAGCTTATCCCCAGCTGAGTAAGGAGAGTATGGACTAAGCACAAGATGAAACTTGCTGATTGTTGAGAACAATGCAGGAGTTCTTGCAGTCACATGGAGCAGCCAAGGTACCTAACTCATCTGGTTGACCTCATCACTCCAATTTCTCCCTTCATTTGTATAGTGAGGCAACTGCTCTATTATGATTTCTTGTGTGCCACCACCCCCTCTTTTCCTTTGTTTTAAAATTTGGAAGAGGCTGGAGAGACTTTCAGTGCTTCAGGTTTCCCTAGCTCTTCTTTTTTAACTTTATTTTTTATTTTAACATTTACATGTGATGAGTGCTATTTTTTTTCCTTCTCCCAGTTAAGGCACCCTTGTTATAATGTAACTTTACGCTCCTTTAAATTGTCACTTGTTGATTGTTTGGTTATAATTTCTGCTTAGTTCAATGTAAACCGAGTTGATTTGATTTGTATCAAGAAAGTCGGTATATAAAAGCCTTAAATAAATAAATAAATAAATAAATAAATTTGGACGTGTTTTAGATGTGCTAATCCCCTTATTGCATCAGACTCACACATCCAAAATGCATTACACTGAGCACAATTATTTGCAACTGCCCTGAGTGAAACAACTTCTCCTGTTCCCAAGCTTCAAGTTGAACTGAATTTATAAACACATTTAATTCCCTCAAAAATAATTTAACATTTACATGGCAATCTTAATATAAATAAGGCCTCTAAAGCTAGTTCCCTTGATTTTGAGAAGAAATATTCTCCTCCTTACCTGAGTCTCTTTCACTACTTCCGAGAATATAGAAATACTCTGGCCCATAAAGTAAACATTTTTCAGGGGGAATGTTCCATATTCAGCCGCTATGTGGCTCAGCAAGTTAGCTGAATACACTTATCTGGCTAACTTATCTGGGATATTCTGTGTGGCTGAGCATACATGGCTGTTGCGAGCACAGCCTACTGAAGCCAATGGTATGGGCTCGGTGCACGTCACTAGCTCATAGGAGAGCAGGAGTCCTTGGGCCACAGAACGGCTTGAGACAGGACATGAGCCGCACCCTGTGGTGAGGTGTGGGTGCAGGAAAGGGCAGAACAGGAACAGAGCTGGACAGAGTGGCCCGAGGCTTTAACGTAAGCCTCGGGCAAGGACTAGGAGTGTGGAACATGGGAAAGTCCAAAGAGAGCTTAGAGCACAAAGAGTCAAGGAAGAGCTTGGAACTTGGGTCTCTGGAGACTCCGGCATGGAGCTTGGGAATCTGGAGACTCTGGCATGGAGCTTTGGAGACTCCGGCAAGGAGCTTGAGGCTTTGGACGGAGACATGGAGACTTGGACGGACATGTGGAGACTTGGAGATGTGGAGGCTTGAGACATGGAGACTTGGAGGCTTGGAGACTTGAGACGTGGAGATGTGGAGACGTGAGACTTGAGGCGAGCAAGACCCTTAGGCACTCTACACAGATGTTGCGTTCGTGCCTCTTCTCGCCCCTTGCTCCACCCTCTCTACCTGGGATGCGACTCCCTTTGGCTCTGATGGACAGATGCAGCCGCGGCTTCTCTCCGCCTCTTGGTCCCGGTTCCCCCGGGCTGGCCTGACACTACCGATCGCCATGTTCTCCATGATGTAAGGGCTCGTGCACTCCAGACTTTGTACCAGCAAGGGCATGAACCTCGGGAGCGTTCCCTCGTAGTGACATCATACATTTGTACTTTAAAAGGTCTTCGTTTGCTAACCTCTAACGAGTTAGCAAGGAACTCCAACAGAACTTGCTTCGGCAGTCCACAATACTTGCAACAACGATCTGAGGCAATGAAGGGAACCCTTTTCCACTGCTCGGCCTTTTCAAACTTACCAGGAGTACCCGCTCCATGAGGGCTCTGCTCTCTCTTCTTGATTTCAGATTGCCAGAACACTCGGAAGACTCCTCATTGCCTGGAAGCGATCACGGACATGAACACAGTGAGTTCTATTATAGATAGGAATCGGTACTCGCTCCACGAGGGCCTACATTCCTATTGCTCTGAAGACTCCCTTCCGTCCAAGACGTTATCACAGATACAGAGATCTAGAGTTACATTGGCAAGATTATAGATAGAAACTGGTACTTGCACCACGAGGGCCCATGTTCCTAGAATCTATTACAGACTCTCTTCTACTCTAGAAGCCATTTCATATACAGCAATTGTGAGTTCATATTACAGACTGTTTGTGAGAACCAGTGCTCACCTACGGCTCCTGTTCCTGATTGTACTGAAGACTCTCTGTGGCATAGAGACCATTGCAGACATCTACTATTGTGAGTGTACCATCTTGTATCCAGTATACCTTGTCTACTCACTACTTTTAGTCTCTCTCTACAGCTCAGTGACCCAGAAATTATATTCCAGTGTTAGAAGGACTTCAGCATTGCCGAACACAGTGACTCACTATTGCCACCCCTGGTGGTCCAGCTTCCAGTCTAATAAAGAACTATTGTGTTTATCTCATATTCTAGCCTAGCCGGTGGTTCCTCTCAGGATCTCCTCCTTGGGGCACTGTCATCTGCCATCGGCCCAGTTATTCACCATTTCCTCCAAGTGATCATTCTTTCACTATTGTCATCCTGTGGGAGCCAACCACTACAGACCACTAACTCTGCACACGGAAGTATTATATAGACAGCTACTCCTCTTACTTGAGATTTGCCAGCAGCTTATATATATATATATTGCTACCCTATAGCGGAGGCATGATAGATTGCTATCTCAGTAGCAAAGTACAATATACCTATTGTTAGTTCCTCTCCTCAGAAGAGTATCATTATACAAGATTGCCAACTCCTCTTCCTTGGAGAGTTGATCCATAACAGATAGCTGCTCCTTAGTAGATTGGTATCAGATTGCTACCTCCTTTCCTTACAGGAGCATCTAACAGCAGTTCACTAACAGATCTACAGATAGCTAACTCCTCCCCTCTGGAGGAGCAGGTCATGTCATATCGCTACTCCTTCCCCTTTCAGGAGAACAGCAGAACAGCTTGCTAACTCCGCCCTCCTGGTGGGGTGAGCGACAGCAGATTGTTAACTCCTCCCCTCTGGAGGAGGAAAGTGTAACAGACTGCTATCTCCTTCCTTCAGGAGGAGGAGAGCATAACAACAGATTCTGGGGCTGGTTGCAGGCCACGCTGTCCCCTACGTGTGATCCATGAACAGCTGGATGGCTGTTCATGGATCACAAGGGGAGCAGGACAGGCTCGGGAAGTCTCATAGCACAGGAGTGAAGTAACCCCTCGAATCCTCCGGAGTCGGGACTGGAAGCAGAAGAACATAAAAACTTGGAACTTGGATTAAAAGCAAGAAACTTCTGGAGGCACGGGTTGTTCAGGACCTGGAGCATCAGGACTAGGTACAAAAGGCTGGGAACATCTCAGGACTTGGAACAACACGGAACTTGGAACATCATGGAACTTGGAACCACACGGACATCAGGTCTTGGACTCACAGACAACAGGACTTGGATTCACGGACATCAGGACTTGCTCATGGACATTAGGACTTGGATAAGACATCAGGACTTGGACTCATGGACATCAGGACTTGGATTGGATATAAGGACTTGGATCAGATATCAGGACTTGGATTCATGGATATCTCGGAACTTGGAACAAGGAACATCTAGATGAACAGACCTGTAACATACGAAGAAATCAGGAACAGACTTCTGAGCTGAAGAGAACACTTCAGGAGCATCTAGGTAGATGCGAAGACACTGGAAGAATGGAGCAAGGCCCTTAAATAGGGCTGAAATATGACGAGTGAGATAATCAAATTTGCAGAAGACACAAATTGTTCAGAGTAATTAAATCACAAGCAGATTGTGATAAATTGCAGGAAGAACTTGTAAGACTGGAAAATTGAGCATCCAAATGGCAGATGAAATTTAATGTGGATAAGTGCAAGGTGATGCATATAGGGAAAAATAACCCATGCTATAATTACACAATGTTGGGTTCCATATTAGGTGCTACAACCCAAGAAAGAGATCTAGGCATCATAGTGGATAACACATTGAAATCGTCGGTTCAGTGTGCTGCGGCAGTCAAAAAAGCAAACAGAATGTTGGGAATTATTAGAAAGGGAATGGTGAATTAAACGGAAAATGTCATAATGCCTCTGTATCGTTCCATGGTGACACCGCACCTTGAATACTGTATACAATTCTGGTCGCCGCATCTCAAAAAAGATATAATTGTGATGGAGAAGATACAGAGAAGGGCTACCAAAATGATAAGGGGAATGGAACAGCTCCCCTATGAGGAAAGACTAAAGAGGTTCGGACTTTTCAGCTTGGAGAAGAGACGGCTGAGGGGGGATATGATAGAGATTTTTAAAATTATGAGAATCGGTTATTTACTCTTTCGGATAGTAGAAAGACTAGGGGACACTCCATGAAATTAGCATGGGGCACATTTAAAACTAATCGGAGAAAGTTCTTTTTTACTCAACGCAAAATTAAACTCTGGAATTTGTTGCCAGAGGATGTGGTTAGTGCAGTTAGTATAGCGGTGTTTAAAAAAGGATTGGATAAGTTTTTGAAGGAGAAGTCCATTACCTGCTATTAAGTTCACTTAGAGAATAGCCACTGCCATTATCAATGGTAAAATGGAATAGACTTAGTTTTTGGGTACTTGCCAGGTTCTTATGGCCTGGATTGGCCACTGTTGGAAACAGGATGCTGGGCTTGATGGACCCTTGGCCTGACCCAGTATGGCATGTTCTTATGTTCTTATGTTCTGATCCAGGAAGTAGGCAGAGACTGAATGTCAGTGGAGCCATGACTGCTTCCTGCCACTGGCCCTTTAAAAGAAGGAAGGAAGGCACAGCCGTGCGCCTAAGAGAAGGTCGGAGGCAGACTGCAGGACCTTGGTCAGTGGCCCTGCATGCGGGAAGAGGCAGGCCGAGATGGCGGCACTCTGGCTGCATAGTAGAGCAGAAGCAGGAAGTGGCAGGGGTTGCGGCACAGGCCGCAAGGCCAACCTTGGCATGGCGGTTCCTTTCCGCCAGAGATGGCGCCACGGCAGCTGCCTCCAGGCAGCACCAGGGGACCTTGGAGACAGAGGTCCTGGGTCTGCAGGCCGTGATCAACAGCATCCGGGGGCGGCTCCTGCCACAAGGAGGACAGCAGTGTTGGGGACCTGGACAGGCCCGGTGGAGGTAAGGCCCTCTCCACGGAGCTGTGGGCAGGGGTGCAACAATGGCTAGCTTAAAATTAGTCAGATGTATTTATCCAGCTATCTTTAAGGCAGCTCCGTGGCTTGCCCAGAGTTAGATGGATAAATTATCCACTTATCTGAACTGCTCCCCAATCTGTCCATTCCCTACCCCTGAGGTATCCAGCTAAAAAGCCAGATAAGTCACGCCTGCTGACTGTAGTCAAATTTTCAGTGGTACCACTTAGATAGATGAGTCCGACTTGACTAACAAAGGTTTGTTTGTTTTTTAATATTGGGCTCTTAATGTCTATGGTTTAAGAAAAGTAACCCAGACTGTTCTAAAAAAGTTGAAAGATCAGCCCCAACAAAACCTAACACTGCTTTTCACCATTTGAATCCTCTCCACAACTGTGCTGCTTGTCTCATAACAATGGTGTGCCACATGTGGCCAGAATGGTTGTTGCATACTTTCAGATGACAGTCAAGAAAGTCTGAAGAGGAGAGAAGACATCCTTGTCTAGTCCCATTAGCGGCATCCCTGTCACAACAGGCAGGATTCTGCTAGCCTGGTATCTGGAGGATGCCAACCCTAAAGGCCTGAAAGCAGTCAAGCAAGAGTTGAACCATGTCCATAAAAACACTGAAGAGCTGAACAATGGAACAGTAGCCAGCCATCACTGAACAGAGCAGTGCTGAATTACTTTATACAGTTTGTTAATTTGTATTCTCTACTACTCTTCTAAGCAAAATACAGTTTTATGTTAGTGTGGGGTACAACAATACACATCTCTCCATGAAGTAATACTAAGCCACACAAATGATTTCCCTAAAGGTAGGTGAGGGAGGCTGCTGCATATAAATTAAACTACATTTTCTAAAAACAAAAATTAAATTAAAATTAACATGAGATGTTGAATAGAATTAAATATTTTTTAAGCTGAATCTATTTATACAATATGGGGTAGATTTTCAAACTATGCGAATAGGCCTACTTTTGCTGGCACATCAGGCGCAAGCAAAAGTACGCTGGATTTTAGTAGATACGCGCGGAGCCGCGCGTATCCACTAAAATCCTGGATCGGCGCGCGCAAGGCTATCAATTCTGTATAGCCGGTGCGCGCCGAGCCGCGCAGCCTACCTCCATTCCCTCCGAGGCCGCTCCGAAATCGGAGCGGCCTCGGAGGGAACTTCCTTTAGCCCTCCCCTCACCTTCCCCTCCCTTCCCCTACCTAACCCACCCACCCGGCCCTGTCTAAGCCCCCCCCTTACCTTTGTCGGGGGATTTACGCCTCCCGGAGGGAGGCGTAAATCCCCGCGCGTCAGCGGGCCTCCTGGACGCGACTTGGGGGCGGATCCAGAGGGCGCGGGTGCGGCCACGCCCCCTGGCCGCCCCGGGCCGTAACCACGCCTCCGGGTCCGCCCCCGAAACGCTCCCGGCACACCCCTAAACACCGCGCGGTTCGGGCCCGCCCCCCACACTCCCCCGACACGCCCCCTTCGGAGAACCCCGGGACTTACGCGAGTCCCGGGGTCTGCGCGCACCGGTGAGCCTATGTAAAATAGGCTCACCGGCGTGCTCGCCTAAATCCGCCCGGATTTGGGCGGATTTAGGCGAGCAGGGCTCTTAAAATCTGCCCCTATATGCTGAAAGAAAAATTATATAGTCTAAAATATCTTACAGTATATACATTTAAAATTAACACATATTTAATATATCAGGTGTTCACAGCAACTATTCATCTTATTTTCTTTTATAGCAATTCTACTGTCACTTAAATTTAATTAAAACAAATTTAAATATTTAAATATTTAGAGGCGGATTTTAAAAGGGTTGCGCGCGTAATACACGCGCGTAACCCTTAAAATACCGCTCCTGCGTGCACCGAGCCTATTTTGCATAGGTCCGGTGATGCGCGCAAGCCCCGGGACGCACATATGTCACGGGGCTTGAAAAAAGGGGCGGGGCAGGGCAGGGGTGGGACCGAGGCCTCTGGCACAGCAAGCGTGTCGGGGGATCGTGCACCAGCACTCGGTCGGCGCGCGCAACCTATGCCGGAGGCAGGCGTAAATAAAAAAATAAAGGTAGGGGGGATTTAAGTAGGGCTGGGGGGTGGCTTAGATAGGGGAAGGGAGGGGAAGGTGGGGGGCAGAAGGAAAGTTCCCTCCGAGGCCGCTCCAATTTTGGAGCGGCCTCGGAGGGAACAGGGAAAGCCATTGGGGCTCCCCTAGGGTTCGGCACGCGCAAGGTGCAGAAGTGTACATCCCCTTGCGCACGCCGATCCTGGATTTTATAACATGGGCATGGCTGCGCGCGCATGTTATAAAATTGGCCGAAGATTTGTGCCCGCTGGGTTGCGCGAACAAATCTACGCCCGCGCATAATTCTGAAAATCCGGCCCTTAATATTTTATCTTTCATTTATAGGTTATCCAACATGTATGAATAAAATTTCTTTAATTTTATTAAACTTCCTTTCCTTGCCTTTTGCAGGTATTAAAAGTTCAAATCTTTTCTTTTTTAATTCAGAGCTCTTCTACTGTAAGCTGTGAGTTCAGGTTGGCACTGTATATTGCTTTTTTTTATGAAAACATATCAGCATTAATATAATTACTCAATAATATGGAGTGAAATTTCAAAGGGTTTTGCATGTAGAAAGGGCATATACATGGGTAAGTAGCATGTATACACCTTTATGTTGTGGTCCCGGTCGCCAGGCTAGCGACCGGGTCCTTACCTTTCTGCCGGCTCCCCCGGGGCTGCCGCGATCCGCCGCGTCTGGGGCCTGTAGGGCCGCATGGCAGCGTCTCCCTCCACGTGGAGACGCCGCCGAAGGCCGAGCCTGACTCCTCCCACTGCCTGGGCACGCGCGCGAGGAGGGGGCTCTTAAAGGTCCAGCACCCGGAAGTGCTGAAACGCCCCGTTCCTGACGTCAGACGCTGGCTGGCTATTTAAACCAGCGTCTGACTGCCTTACCTTGCCTTTGCAACGTGGTCGCTCCTTGAGTGGTTAGTTGCCTTGTTCCTGCTTGTTCCAGCCGTGCCTTGCTTCCAGCTCTGGTTCCTGCTTGTTCCAGCCGTGCCGTGCTTCCAGCTCTGGTTCCTGCTTGTTCCAGCCGTGCCTTGCTTCCAGCTCTGGTTCCTGCTTGTTCCAGCCGTGCCTTGCTTCCAGCTCAGGTTCCAGCTCGTTCCTGCTGCGCCTTGACTCCAGCTCCGACTTCACGATTCTCCTTGCCTTCAGCCAGCCACGACCCTCGGACTTCTTCACGATTCTCCTTGCCTTCAGCCAGCCACGATCCTCGGACTTCTTCACGATTCTCCTTGCCTTCAGCCAGCCACGATCCTCGGACTTCTTCACAATTCTCCTTACCCTCAGCCAGCTACGATCCTCGGATTTCTTCACGATTCTCCTAAGTCCCAGCGACTCGGACCCCTACGGGCCCCTCCTGGGGGGGTCTCGGGTTTCCAGGGTGAAGACGTCATCCTTCAGCTGCAGCTAAGCTCCGCCTCCCGGCTCATTACCAACTGTGGACGTCGTCCATATCAGCCGGCCCAAGGGTCCACTATTGACTTTCTTCACAACATAACACCTTTATACCATATTATTACCCTTAAGGGCAATATTTAGTGCTATTTACTCAAATAAGTTAGGACTTATCTGGCTAAGTAGAGGAGTCTGAAAATCCATCCCTGCTGAATGGCTGCCACTTAGCTGGATAAATAGTTATCTGGCTAATTAGTTAGCTAGCTAAGTGGTGGGTGGGATGAGGACATTCTGGGAAGGAGCCAATTTAGCTGAATAAGTTGTGTAACTAACTCATATATATATTCAGAGTTAACCATTAGTCATTTATCAAAGGCTTAACAGTGCGATAAGCCTCTATCGCATGCAAAAGGGCCTTTTCGCATGCGATAGAATGCAAATTAGGGGGAGAGGAGGAGTCAGGGCAGGGAGGGGCAGAGTCAGTGGTGTCTTCGCTGCTGGCGATAATGTTATTAACATTATTGTCGGCAGTAGTGAGCCGAATAGTACCACCTTTCACGGTGGCGCTATTTGGTGCGAAAGCTGGCAGCTGGCGCACCACCATGGTGTGAAGGTTGCAGACATTTGCAGGCCCACCCCCCGTTTTCGCAGGATTCATCATTCTGCAAAGATTGAATCCTGGCCTAAGTCTGATCGGCCTATAGTGCTGTCCTAAAGGTAGCCAGATAAACTATCTAGCTAACTTTAAAACAGCTGGATATTTTAAGTGGTGCAGCTGTGTGGCTGAATATATGAACTAAGTTAACTAAAGTTTATTTGGCTAACAAGCTGAGCTGTACAGTGGCTGAATATGTACATCCCAGAGGGTATGCAAATATTTTTATTCTAATGGGTGTATCTTACAGGGGAAAAAAGGGGTGGTCTAATGGTGTTCTGTGGTGGGCTTCAGAAGTAAGCATGGTAGTTGCTGTTTTGTAAGAAATATACATGTATATATTAGCAAACTTGTTTGTACACATTTACATCTGCTAATTGATTCATGCAAGTGAAATTGAACTTATCTGTTGTCTTTAGTTTTTAAGTGGGAGGTTTGAGTAAACTTGAAGGGGTCCAGGCTGAAGTTCTAGAGGGTCTAGGTGACCTGAAGAGGGACTGGGTGAACTGGTAAAGATATCAGTGAACTGATTATTTGAAGAATTCATGCAAGTATATATTTTCAAAATAGTATATAAGGATATTTTATAAAATACCAGCTTCCTTGTTTAATTCTGAGTGTTTACTCACTCAGTGTCACAATTATTTTGCATGTAAAATAACATGTTTATAAAATGGGTAACACATGTATGCATTTTCTTACATTGGAAATATGCACATTCACTTCAGGAGCTCACTGCACAGTTTATAAAATACTAGCATTGATCTCCAGGGGTCCACTTAAGCACTCAAATGGCTGCACCACAAATAGGTTTGAAAGTTGTGCTCCCTGTGTTTATAAAAATATTTCTGACCAAAAATTCTATAAAAAAATGTTTTGAATGATGTACTCACATCTCTGCAGCTGGGATGCATTGGTCATGTCATATTCAACTCTCAGATCTGAAAAAAAAATCTTCTCTATCCCTCTGATCTGTGCCTCTCTTCTCTATCGTATTTTTCCTGGAAATTCTACTACTCTAAACTTCAAATAAATTTAAAATACAAAAAAGATATCTACCCTCAGGCATCTTTTCATCCAAATTCTTTTGTGTATGTAAGCCTCTTTCTCAAGATTCCTATTTGTATACTTGTAAATCTAACTAATAATAAGTATCTAACCCTATTTCTAAAGTCATATTTCTCAAAGCATGTTCTCAGTTTAGTTTTTATTCAGGCAATACAGGGACCTTAATAATGTTAGGATTGATCGCTTTCAAAATCTTTCTGATTTTTTTCCTTCCTTCAGCATTTCTTATCCATTTAGTGTTTATTCTTCAATAATTTTCAAATTTGTTTCAAAATGCATAACTATCCCTGGACTGATTTAAATTAACTTTGGAAAAATAAATCTTTGAATGATTCTCCAGATCGATATTGTAAATTACGTTTTTACAAATGTTTAATACACTTTTATTAAGAACAATCATAACAGGTATAATACATTTATCTAGTAGCAATTTCCAGTTCCACTGAATAATATGACATTACCAAGCTAGAATAACAAGAAATAAATGTAAGATTCTTTAAAAACTTCTCCCAAATCAGTTTCTGGCTTCTGAAGCTGCTTGTCTCTATTGCGGACTGCACAGTGAGCTACTGACAGTATATTCTGTTCCAGGTCAGTATGTTTTAAAGTCACTCTAGGACAACATTTTCCTAACACTGTGCCAAATTTTATTATAATTTCTTCACTGACATGCTTTTATTTACTTTCATTCCTTTCAGCACAGATTTAATATAATTTCCTGTATTCTGTTCAAATTTAAAATTCACTGTTTTCTCTGTTCTAAAATATTTCTTCACTTACATTTTTCTGGAGGGATTGATTTGTAAAGGAGATAGCCTTTTTAATTTCTCTCTAGTAATAAACTTTCTGTGGTAACATTCACTCATTCACATCACATACACTAAAGAACTGAACTTCAGACCCCTGGACAGCTCTCAGTTCCAGTGGCATGAGCATCTAGGACCCGTTCCCCTTTTTCCTTACTCTAGCCCTGGTTAATTGGCACATACAAATCCACAAATTGGCTCATGACAATAAGTCAAATTGGAAATATAAGTAATCTTAGCTTTGTTAACAAATATTAACAATTACAGGTATCAGGAGCTTCTTCCCACCCCCCTTTCCTTTGGGGAAGGTCCTGCACAGGTCTGTGTTCCAAGAGTCGTTACCAGGGCTGTTGAGGCAATGCACCTTGTCCAGGTTTCTCCAGTGGTAGCGGACACTGGCCCCACACTGGCATTGATGCCTATTCCTTCCCTAAAGCAGTATCCTTTCCAAAGCCTGCCGTGGATCTCAAGACCTTGCTCATTAAATGCCCAAGCCAGAGACTGCCCTGGCTCATAATCTGGGGCTCTACAGATGGCAGACAGCAATGCATAGGCAGATGCTCCTCCATTTTCTCCAAAGGTTCAGACACCTGCCATAAGTAAGCCTCCCCTCACAAAAGTACACAAATGCACTTCTAGGAAGGGAGGCATACCCCCAAAATGTTTATTGCTGCAGCACAACATCTACCTTTATCCTTGGATTTCTGGGATATTTCTCAATATAACCTTGTGCACGGCATTCAGAAATTACACCATGTCCATCCACAACAGATGTACCCCCATCCCTTTAAAAACGTTCCACACATGAGATGGCCACCAAGTCATGTCAAATTGTCTGTTCTGGATACCCACCTAGTCATGTCAAATTGACTGTTCTGGACACCCACCTAGTCAGAGCCGGATTAAGGGGTGGGCCCTCAGGGCAATCATTTGGGGTGTCAGTCAATAGGACACTGATTGCCTCCCTCCATTGTGGAATATTTGGTAGCGAAAGAGGAAGCAGGCTGCATGGCAGAACCCAACTCACCAGCAGCTGAAGACCCTAGAAGGCCTCAGGCTTCCACATGGCTGAAGTGAAGAAAATCAAAGATTATCTGCAGAGGCCAAGATATGTGTGTGAGAGAGAGGAAGTGTGTGTGAGGGAGCATGTGAGAATTTGTGTGTATGAGTGGGAGAGCATTGTGAGCTTGTTTGAGTGAGAGCTTGTGTGTGAGCATGAGAATGCATATGAGAGAGAGCTAGTGTGTGCATGTATGTAGGAGAGCATGTGAGCTTGTGTGTATGTGCTAGAGAGCATGTGAGAGCATGTATGTGTATGAGACAGCATGTGAGTGAGAGATTGCCTGTGTGCATGGGAGAACATGTAAAAGTGCAAGCGTGTGTGGAAGAGCTAAAGGAGAGAGATTTTTTGTGTATATATTTACAGGAGAGCATGTGAGAATGAGAAATTGTATATGTATGGGAAAGCATGTGAGATGAGAGCATGTGTGTGTATATGTGTGTGTAGGACAGCATGTGAGCGTGTTTGTGTGTGTGAGAGAGCATGTGAGTGAGTGCTTGTATGTGCTTGTGTGTGTGAGTGTGTGTGTGTGTGTGTGTGTGTGAGAGTACATGAGTGAGAGATTGTGTGTGTATGTGAGAGCGCATGTGTGAATGAAAGCATGTGTGTATATGTGTGTATAAGTATGTATATGAGATAGCTTGTGAGAGAAAGGTAGTATGTGTGTGTTTGTTTGTGGGAGGGAAGATGGGAAGAAGGTGGGAAAAGAGTGAAGAAACAAAAAGAGAAGAGGGACCCCAATAAAATAATTAGGAAAAGACCAGCAAGTGCCAAGTGGAAAAAAGAGGCCAGGACTGACCAATTAATAAAATAAGATCAGACAACAAAGGCAAAAAAATAATAAATAAATAAATAAATAATTGAGTTTTTAGTAATCTTTGGGAATGCAATTTTTTTTTAAATATTTTTTGTATCTTGCTTTTTCTTTAAAGTTCCAATGGTCAGTCTGGTTTCTTGAGCTTTCTATTTCAGTTTTGTCTACACTTTTTGGTTTCTAATTTTTAGTCCCTTATTTCTGTATTATGTAAGGTTTAGTCTGTGTTCTGCCTGTATGTGACTGAGATGTAGTTTCTCTGTAGAGATTTGTAGCAGTCTAGATTGTTCTTTTGACTAATAGGTAGTATATTAGTGTTCCAAGGTTGGTGTAATATTTGTATTTCTGCCTTTTCATAGATAAGATTGCTGTTGTTTGAGTCCTGAGAATTATTGCTGTGATTGCATTGTATGGCAAGATTCCAGGTATCATTATTTTATTTTTTATTTTTTGCAAGGGTTTGTGTTACTTCACAAAATATTTGACAGTGGAGGGAGTTTGTTTGGCTGAGATAACACAATAATTTGAATATATATATATATATATATTTATTTATTTATTTTTTTGCATGTTCAGTGTTTATGTGAACTGCCCTAATTCTGCTCTGCACCTATTCTTATTATTATGATGATGATTATTGTTGTTTTCTTGTAGTTATGATGATATTTGCCTTTCTAGAGAGAAGATTCATGAAAGAATACATGTATATTTGTTTTGTTATGTGATTGGATCTGATGTTTCTGTTATATGTCCTATGCTTTTAATATGATATTCTACTTGTGTATTTATAAACTGCAATAAATATAAAATAAATTAAATCATGCAAATAAGGAATTTTTACTGTTGGTAAGTGCTTGAAATAAGTGAGTTTACAAATTGTTAAGGTTCACTTATGATGCATAACATCTGTTGTCAGGTGCACTCAGGGATGGTAACTTTTAAACAGGTACACATATTTGGGCATATGCAAGCTCATGCTAATAGATACGTATATGCATGCTTGATAAAAAATAGGCTGTAAACACAGAATTTTCTATGGATGCATGTGTGTATAACTACCACCTCTACCACATAAGTGTGGGGATTTTGGTACATTCGCATTCTGGTGCAACTACCAGTTTCCCTAGTCCATTCCAAGTTCGCCCAGTTAAAGGATAGGACTTCCTAACTGTCCTAATTTTTTTTAGTTTAAATCTCTTTATTAGGAGGTAAACAAGTGTACAATTATGCATAACATGTGAAATATTAACGATGCTCTGTAATGTACATTGGAAAGAAACAACATTGATACCAAATAACAAACCTCTTAGTTTCCAAGAAAGGAGAAAGGAGAGAAGAGGGGGGAGAGAAAGAAAAAGTATAAAGAGAGAGAAGAAGAATAATAGAGAGAAACGAAGGAGAAAAACAGAGAAAGAGCAAGAAGGATAGAAGGGAAAGGGGAGAGACAGCCATAATATAAAACTGAATATAGTTAGAGCAGAGCAATGCATTGTAAAGAGACTAATCCTCAGATGCCACCTTAATCATCCAGTGGCTTCTACACCTGACACCAAGATGTCATCCTATGAAATTTTATCACCATTGCCTTTTCATACTTGCTAAATAAACACACAGAATTCCACCATAGTTGTTCAGAAAGCAGATCGCTATGTTTCCAATTAGCTAGTATGTTGTGCAATGCAACCAGAATCAAAAAAATCTAATAATTTACCCTGAGCCAATGGGAGATGTACAGTAGGAGCAGAACTCTTTAAAACAATTAAAGAGTAGGTTATGGGTTGAGTAAGGCATACAATTGCAGAAATGGTGTTCCAGACGTGTGCCCAAAAATGGGAAACATAAGGACAATAAAATAACATATGAGATAGTGTGCCCTTGGTCATATGATATGACCAACAGGCATGTGAGGCTACTAAACCAGCATGGTGTAACTTCCAGGGGGTCCACAGTGCTCTGTGCATTATAAAAAAAAGATGACTGGGTCAAGCTAGAGGAGAGTGATATGCGAACTGACACCTGCCATATATATTTCCAATTCACTGAATCCGGGGCAACATTAAGGTCTGTAAGCCAAAGAGAATGTAAGCCAAAGGTGAATCTAGAAAACCACATCAATTTAATACTTTTGTATAGATGAGACGCAAGGTGACCTTGAGTACCATATGCATTATATAATGAAATTAAATAGGGTAACTCGGTTGAGATCAGGCCAGTTAAAGCAATATTGTTTAAGGCATGTTGTAACTGGAGCCAGGCATAAAACTGAGATGAGGGGAGACCATAACTGTCTCTTAGCCTGTTGAAAGGCAGAAGGATATTGTTGTCTAGCACCTCAGAAAGGAGCCACATACCATGTTTTTGCCACAGTGGCCAGTTAAGCGGGCGATCATCTATTTTGATCTTTGAGTTGTGCCATAGTGGTGCGAACCTTGACTGTCACCAAGGAATCATGGTTGATGGCCTGAGGGAATCCATTTCCGCCATCGCTCGATGTAAAGAGAAAATAATTGGATTAGTCGCGTAGCGTTTGGACAGGGGAATGCCAGGGAAGTATTCCATAGGAGCCGGATGTATTACATGGCGTTCTATGGTAAGCCATCTAGGAGAATCTAGGGGGGAAGAAAAAGAAGGGGCATAATAGTGATACCCCTGTTGCAGTATAAAAGCTTGATGGTAAGAATAAAAATCTGGGAAGTTAACCCCTCCGTGTTGTGTAATTCTTTTTAATTTGGATAAAGCTATGCGGGGGGATTTATTGTTCCATAGGAATCAGGAGAGTAGTTGGTCAACATGTTTATAAAAACCTTTAGAGAAAAAGATAGGGAGCATAGCAAGAGCATAGGTGATTCGAGGCGCTAATACCATCTTAATAGTATCTAATCGGCCCCACCACACAAGGTGAAGTGGAGACCATTTTAATAGAGCATTACGGATCTGTTGAAGAACTGATTCTTTACAGTGACTTAGGGTACTGAGGAAGTCCATATGAAATCTAATGCCAAGGTATTTAAGACCTCCTTTAACTTTTTGTATAGGAAAGCTTGTCAGATCCGTCAATTAACCGAGGGGATTTAAAGGTAACATCTCAGTTTTATGCCACTTGATTTTGTAGCCAGAAACCATGGAATATGCAGAAATAATCTCAAAAAGAGAAGGGAGGGAGAGGTGAGGATTAAGTAAAAAAAGAAGCACATCATCTGCACATGACAAAAGTTTAAACGATTCACCCCCAATTGTGAGACCTTCAATGGATGCAGTTTGTCTAATAGCAAGTAGCAGTGGTTCCAAAGCCAGTTTGAAAAGTAGGGGAGATAATGGGTAGCCTTGCCTGGTACCTCTTTGGAGTTGAAAAGAGGGAGAGGTGCAATTGTTGACATATAGGAAGGCAGTGGGAGATGAGTAAATGAGCTTCACCCACGAGATGAAAGTGGGACCGATCCCAAACCACTTAAGTGTGTCAAGCAAAAAAGGCCATTCTACACGATCAAATGCTTTTTCTGCATCCAATGAAACGGCCACAGCAGGGGACACTAAATTAGGTGCATGCTCTAGTATATGGAGGAATAAGTGGGAATTATGGGCAATTAATCGACTTTTGATGAATCCCGACTGGTCGGAGTGAATGAGGGAACACATCAGGGTGGAAAGTCTCGTAGCCAAAATTTTAGCAACAATTTTATAGTCCGTATTTAATAAAGATATCGGTCTATAGATAGATATTTGGGTGGGATCTCTGCCTGGCTTTGGAAGAACAGCAATACATGCCTCAATAAAGGTAGAGGGGCCAGAAGGGTGGTAAAGGGAAGACATAAAATACTCATGTAAATACGGTACTACGTCCGGCTTGAAAGCATGGTAAAAATCAGAGGGAAATCCATCGGGTCCAGGGGCTTTTCCGCTGGAGAGGGAGGTGATAGCTGATGCTATTTTCGCCTGTGTGAGAGGAGCATCCAACGTAGTGGCTTGAGATGTAGTAAGTGAAGGATGGGAAAACTGTGACAGAAAATAAGAGATCCCCTCTGATGTAGGGTCTGCTTCAGATTGGTAAAGTGATTCGTAGAAGGGACGAAATGCAAGAAGAATGTCTGTGTCTGATGTCAACGGAGTTTGGTTGGGTGACATTACTGTTGCAATACGTTTCTTCTCTTGACATTTTTTAAAGTAGGCCGCTAACAAATGACCACATTTATTGCTCTCTGTTTAGTACATTGTCTTAGTGCGAGTGAGGCATAATTGTACTTGCATGCTTAAATATTGGTTATACCGGTATCTTGCTTGCAGAAGAGACGCGAGAGTATCAGCAGTAGGTGTGACTATATGTGCTTGTTCCAGGGTTTCAACTTCCTGTTGTAGAGTGAGTAAAGTAGCCTTTTGAGATTTCTTAAGCTGTATAGTATGGCTGATTATCAAGCCTCTAATAGTAGCTTTAAATGCATTCCAAATAGTAGCTGGTGAAACTTCTTGTGCGGAGTTGTTCTGAAAATATTTCTTTCTCTTTGATTGGAAGTCACTTATAAAAGAAGAGTCTGCTAGAAGAGCAGGGTTGCAGCACCACCTATAGTCAGACTGAATAGGTGAAAGAAGTTGCAGAGTGAGCTTCACTGCAGCATGATCGGAAACCAATATAGGACATATAATTGCTGACTTTATAAAATGAACTAAAGTACAAGAAATAAGAAAATAGTCAATTCTGGAGTATGATGTATGTGGATGAGAATGAAAGGTAAAATCCTTAGCTGTAGGATGGAGAAGTCACCAGGGATCGGATAAGCCATATGACTTTATCAGATGCTTTAATGTTTTGCAAGAATTAGATATATGTGGTTTCAAAGTTGTTTTCTTCTCAAGAAAGGGATCCAGAGGCTGGTTAAAGTCTCTGCCAATGATAACAGGAGATGAGGTTGTGGAAAGGAATTGAGTGAAAGTAGATTGAAAAAACTCCAGAGTATCCGCATTTGGAGCGTAGAGATTGAGCAGCGTGTAGGGATGGTGAGCAACTTGGATTTGAGCTAAAATCCATCTACCGTCATTATCAGAGAGTTGGTGAAGTATTTGAGCATCTAAGCGCTTATGAAGAAGTATTGATGTCCCTCTCTTCTTATGTACCACAGGACTATAAAGAACATGTCCGACCCACTGTTGTTTTAATTTAATCGACTCAGAGGGAGAGAGATGAGTCTCCTGAAGGAATGCAATATCCGCATTTAGAGAATGTAAATATGTCAGTATTTTTTTCCTTTTGATGGGGTGTGAGAAGCCATTTACATTCAGAGAAATGATAGAAATGGAGGTGATAGAAGACGCCATAATGATGTTAAATAACCTGATTCTAGAAGGCGTCGTACCATAACATTGCATATAAAGGGTAGATTTTCAAATGGGTACGCGTGTAGGATACGCGCGTACCCCCCGAAAACCTACCCCAAATCCCCCCTACGCGCACCGAGCCTATTTTGCATAGGCTCGGTGGCGCACACAAGCCCCGGGATGCGCGTAAGTCCCGGGGCTTGCATGGAGAGGCGTGCCAGGGGCGTGGTGGTTGTGACGTGGCATTTTGGGGGCGTGGCGCAGGTGACACGACATTTCGGGGGTGGCGCCGCGGGTGTGTTTTCAGCCCGGGGGTGTTCCGGGGGCATGGCCGCGCCCTCCGGAACAGCCCCCGGGTTGGGTGATGGCGCGCCAGCAGCCCGCTGGCGCGCACAGATTTACTTCTGCCTCCGGCAGGCGTAAATCCGGCGATAAAGGTAGGGGGGTTTAGATAGGGCCGGGGGGGTGGGTTAGGTAGGGGAAGGGAGGGGAAGGTGAGGGGAGGGCGAAAGAAAGTTCCCTCCGAGGCCGCTCTGAGTTCGGAGCGGCCTCGGAGGGAACGGAGGCAGGCTGCGCGGCTCGGCGCGCGCAGGCTGCCCAAAATCAGCAGCCTTGCGCGCGCCGATCCCGGATTTTAATGGATACGCGCGGCTATGCGTGTATCTATTGAAATCCCGCATACTCTTGTTCACGCCTGGTGCGCGAACAAAAGTACGCGCTCGCACAAAATTATAAAATTTACCCCAGCAGCTGTATAAGGCTGCTTAGAAGAAGGATAAGCAACAAGAGGGGGTGAGAGAAGAGAAAAAAAAGACAGAAGAAACAGGAAAAAAGGATCGTATACCGAGTTAAAAAGCACTCGGAAGCCATAATGGCTGCTTGCTGTAAAAGAGTCTCTTGGCTTGCCAGAAGCTACTACCAACCAATGTCACTCACCAGACCAAAACAGGGGTATAAACTACAAACCCATGTGTGGAGAGACATTAATGAAAAACAAGGAACCAAAAACATTGTAAGTGAATTGTCATTTATCCAGATAGTCCATTCTCATATTAAAGGGAGACCTTCATATAAGAAAGCATACATTCATATTGTAGAAGTCTGAACAAAAAAAAGAAAAATTGGATAATAGAATGTATGTCAAAATCATGGTAATGACATATATTGGTTCTTAGTGCATGCACTCCTCAAGCAAAAAAAAAAAAAAAAAAAAAAAACACCACCTCTGATATTAAAATTCAGGTCACCATGTTAGATCCTTGTTCTTGATCTCTGATAAAGTCTTCAAGAGCTGTGGGCCGCTGGAAAATCTTGGTGTCATTTTGAAAGGTAATTTTCATTTGCGCCAGGTAAAGGAGGCTGTATTGGGCCCCAAGAGATCTGAGGCGTGGTCGTAGGGCTAAAAACCTTTTCCTCTTCGCTGCTGTAGCTTTAGCGAAATCAGGCACAAAAAGAATATTTTTACCTTAGAATCATAGGGGTGATTGGCTTCTCGCAGCAACCAAGATGAGTGGAATCTGAAGGTAGTGAAGCACGTTGAAAATAATAGGTCTTGGATGTGGTACATCACGGAGGGTCCTAGCAGGGACCCTGTTCACCCGTTCAATTTCAAAAGGACTATCAAATTTGATTTTCAAGCAAGATGGGATGAAATTAATGAGAAAAGCAGCTGTATTGGGGCCCTCAGTGCCCTCCGGAATACCCAATATACGTAAGTTATTTTGTCGATTCCTGTTAGACAGGTCTTCTATTTTAGACTGCAGCTGCTCCAACTCTTGAATGAATTTAGGCAGCGCTGTGGTGGTAATCAGAAGTGAGGACGTTTGTGCTTCGACGTCCTCCAGTCTGGTCTGAAACAGCGCCATTTGCTGGGTAACAGATTGCAAATCGGTCCAAATAGCAGCTGTAGCATCTATGTTAAGCTGCAGCATGTCTTTTAATTGTTTTAGTTCAAGTAAGACCAGGTGTGCTGATGCCATGCTTTTGGGCGCGGCTGGTTTCTCCGGTGTCGGCGGGTCTTGCTTTGCGTGCTTAGAGCCCGATCCAGTAGCAAAGGCAGCTTTGATCTTACCCGATTTGGAGGACATCATCAAAAAGCTAATAGTAGCTTTGTAAGCAAAAAATTTCAAGCATCAGATGGGTTTGGATAAACAAATACAGTGAGGTCTGGCGGAGCTCTGTGGTTAGGCAACCATCTTGGTCGCTACTCAAGAACGCCCCTGCTGTCCTAATTAATATCTATCCCTTTTTATCCTTTTAGCCTCAACCCTTAAAACATCACTAACTAACCTCATTTTTTTTTTTGTGTTTGCTTTATTAGTTACACGCCATCCACTGCAGAAGTAAAGTTATGCGGTAAGGGACCCTCAGGGGGTATTTGTGCCATGTAAATACTTAAGCGCACATTTTATTGAGAAACTTAGGAACACCCATATCTCACCCAGACCATGCCCAACCCCACCAATATTTTGGAAAAATACATTTTGTGCGCATACTTGTGCACTTTTTAAAATCTGCACAGTGCTTAACTTCTGTATGTATCCCCTGGCTTCAGTGCATTTAAGGCTTTTAAAATTTGCCTTTAAGGCATTATTTATCAATAAGAGTACAACTAGTACTACCCACCCGTGTAATCTTGACGCCACTCAAAAACAAAATCAGTTCAGGTTTCTTCACTGTTATGTGAAAGAAAAAGAGAGCCTGCATATGTGTATGAGAGAGAACAAGGCTTGCATGTTTGTGTGAAAGCCTGCATTTGTTTATGAGATAGAGAGTGAGCCTGTGTTTGTGTGAAAGTCTACATGTGCATGAGAAATTGAGCAAGCCTGTTTGTATGTGTGAGAGGGGCAGAGAGGTAGTGTATGTGAGATCATGTGTATGAGGGAGAGGGACAAAGTGTGTGTGGGTGTGTGTGTGTGTGTGTGTGTGTGTGTGTGTGTGTGAAAGCAGGAGAGTGTGTGTGTGTGTGTGTGTTTGTGTATGAACATGCATGTGTGAGGGAGAGAGAGAATGTGTGTGTGAGGGGGAGAGAGAATGTATATGTGGGATAGTATGTGAAGGATTGTATGAAAAAAATGAGTATGTGTAAGTATGTATGTTTGAGAGAGAATAAGGTTTGTGCAGCTCCCCCAATCTACAACAACCTCAGGTAGGATTGCCAACTGGCTTCATATTTTTGGGACAGGTTGATCCAGTCCTGGTTCTACCCTATTGTGCGCTGGGACTTATTCTGATTTCCCTATTATGTTCCCTATGAAAAGCAAGACTCAAAGTAAAACCAGGACTGGATCAATCTGTTCAAAATATCTGAGGCAGTTGGCAACCCTAATCTCAGGGTGACTGAAAATCAAAAGATTCCAGGAATGGAGAGTGGAAATGTTTTTAATCCGGGGCGGTTTTTAATCCGAGGGGCGGATTTACGCGAGCAGGGCTTTTAAAATCCGCCCCTCTCTGAACAAAAATTACATAATTTTTCTATAATCTGTTATAATATGCCTATGGGTCAGGAAATTCCCACTCATACTGATTTGTGGGGTTCTACAGAAAACCTTGCAAAAAAGGTTTTTAAAATCCCTATAGTAATACAGTATGTGCTGAGTGTAGGCATCAACCTTAAAAATTCATGACTAAATGAAATACAATTAAACCTTCCATACCAGAATAACATTAATTGTTAGCAAACAATAAAAACCCTAGCAATCAAAAGGCAACACAGCAAATATTATACCAGCCCCTAAAAAACCATTATACTTCCTATTAGGAAAACAGAATTAACCAGGATGCTAGAGATCCCAAATCACAACCTCCATAAATGCAGCATAACTCACCTCAAAACACACACAGAACACACACAGAACCTCACCTAACACAGAATAAAGAGATCATAACATATAAATAGAAACATGCGGTCAAAAACTGATCTGGAAATTACAACAGGCCAGATGCTGTATGCAGTGCATCAATGGAAAAACAGAAAACATCACTAGCCCTCATAAAAAATCAAATAGCAAAACCATATGAATAAAAAGAACAAATATTTCAAAACAGATGATGAATAGAACATCAAATAATTAAAACTCATATAAACATTTTCCAGATGCCATTAAAATATTTTAAAATAGCAAACACAAAGACCCAATAATTAAAACTAATAAAGATAGAAAAAAAATCATCTGTTCTCCATGCCTGGGAACATTTGATTTCTAGATGCTCTGAGATTGTTGTAAATTAGCAAGAGGATAGATAGGAAGGGGGATTTTGTTTGCAAACTTTTTCTTCTATTTACACATGATCTCAATTACACACACTCTCAATCACACATAGAAACATTTATGCTTTCTCTCATACCCACATACCACATACTCTCTTTTACTTTCACACACACACACACACACACATGCTCTCAGTCATATACATTCTCCCATGATTTCTCTCTCATTTACACAGAACATGTTCTCAATCACACACACACATGCTGTTTCTCACTTACACACACATATGTTCTCTTCCTCAGTTTCACACAAACTCTCAATTACACACACACACATACACATGCTCTCAATCACACACATACACACACACACACAAGCTCTTTCACTTGCATATATACTCTCAATCATACACATACACACAGCTCTCACTTATTTCCCCCTCTCCTCCTCATAAGCGTAAACACCAGTGCAATAGCATCCTCCTCTTCAGCAACCCCATGAAACAGGAAGAATCCTATTGCTGTGGGGAACTACACTGCTCCTTCTGCTGACTAATCAGGCCAAGGCCTGATGTTGTTCATATTTTTTACCTCAGCTTGGATGTTCCTTCTTCCCATTCATTCGCACACCACTTCCTCTTCCAGGCTGTGGGGAAGAATGAGAGACAATGTGACTAAGTGCTTCTATTAACGTCTGCTGTTTTATTCTGCCTGGGCTGTTAGCATTTTCAAGCCTGGATGGAGGAAGAATGATTCGCATCTGGCTAGGGCAGAAGAGGGAGAGGGAAAAGAAGCTGGGCCAGTGTGCAACCAGGAAGCATAGTATCCTGCCTGCTGAGGATGGTGACATACCTACCTATGCTTGGAAACACACTAGTGTGTCACAACACATTGGTTGAGAACCATGTTTTTAGGGTCAGAGACTTTCATGGTGCCTGCCACCAACTTTGCCTCACTCAGTGCCACAAAGAATGCAAAAGAGAATGTAACATGGAAGAGTAATATCTTTAAGGCTTAGGATGCTACTCCCAGGAGTGCCAGGGATTACTGGCTATTAGAGATGTGAATCGGAACCGGAATTGGTTCGAATTCCGGTTCCGATTGACATGTGGGGGTTTTTTCATCGGGCCCGATCGCGGTTTTGTTTATCGTCTGCGCCCGAGCCGATAAACAAAAAACCCACCCCAATCCTTTAAAATGAATCCCTTTGCTTCCCCCACCCTCCCGCCCCACAAAAAAACATTTTACAGGTACCTGGTGGTCCAGTGAGGGTCTCGGGAGTGATCTCCCGCTCTCAGGCCGTCGGCTGCTACTAATAAAAATGGCGATGATGGCCTTTGCCCTTACCATGTGACAGGGTATCCGTGCCATTGGCCGGCCCCTGTCACATGGAGGGAGCACTGGATGGCCGGCGCCATCTTTAAAAATGGTGTGGGCCATCCAGTGCTCCTACCATGTGACAGGGGACGGCCAATGGCATGGATACCCTGTCACATGGTAAGAGCAAAGGGCCATTGGCGCCATTTTGATTAGTGGCAGCCGACGGCCCGGGAGAGGAAGATCACTCCCGGGACCCCCACTGGACCACCAGGTACCTGTAAAATGATTTTGGGGGGTTGGGAGGTTGGAGGAAGCAAAGGGATTAGTTTTAAAGGGTTGGGGTGGGTTTAGGGGTTATTTTTGTGTGCCGTTTTTCCCGCCCTCCCCCAAAACGATAAGAGAACCCCCATGATCAATATCGTGGGGTTTTCCTATCGTTTCGGAGGAGCCCCCGATTTCTGACGATTTTGAAAATATCGACAATATTTTCAATCGTCCGAAGCCCGATTCACATCCCTACTAGCTATGGGTGACAGACTAGTGCCCATCCAGATGAGGCCCTTTGGCATGGGCCTATCTAGCCATAGCCTGCTTGACCATGAATGTGGTTGTTGGATTAAGCCAATTTTGCACTTTGGAAAGAATACCAAACTGGCTAAGTGTGACCAGATGATGCCCCAGTGAGGCTGGATTATTCTGGTCCCAGCCTCTACCAATTAAGAAGGATGTAACTGCTTGAATCCCGGGGTGTATTCTCTCCAGATGGCCAGAGTGATGGAACATTATAGCATTTCCAATGCATCATCAATCCAAAGGACTAAAGCTATTTTGGTACCGGCTGCCCCAGCAGATCTGCCTCTGCAGCCAACAATTTTAATTGGTGCCAATTTCAATGACAAAAAGAGGTAGTGATCTCTTTAGAGGGGGGCACATGGGGGGCTCTAGTAGTGATATTTAGTAGAGATGTGAATCGTGTCCTCGATCGTCTTAACGATCGATTTCGGCTGGGAGGGGGAGGGAATCGTATTGTTGCCGTTAGGGGGGGTAAAATATCGTGATATATCATTAAAATCGTTAAAACCCGCTAAAACCCACCCCCGACCCTTTAAATTAAATCCCCCACCCTCCCGAACCCCCCCCAAATGACTTAAATTACCTGGTGGTCCAGCGGCGGTCCGGAACGGCAGCGGTCCGGAACGGGCTCCTGCTACTAAATCTTGTTGTCTTCGGCCGGCGCCATTTTCCAAAATGGCACCGAAAAATGGCGGCGGCCATAGACCAACAGGATTCGACGGCAGGAGGTCCTTCCGGACCCCCGCTGGACTTTTGGCAAGTCTTGTGGGGGTCAGGAGGCCCCCCCAAGCTGGCCAAAAGTTCCTGGAGGTCCAGCGGGGGTCAGGGAGCGATTTCCCGCCGCGAATCGTTTTCCGTACGGAAAATGGCGCCGGCAGGAGATCGACTGCAGGAGGTCGTTCAGCGAGGGCGCCTCGCTGAACGACCTCCTGCAGTCGATCTCCTGCCGGCGCCATTTTCCGTACGGAAAACGATTTGCGGCGGGAAATCGCTCCCTGACCCCCGCTGGATCTCCAGGAACTTTTGGCCAGCTTTGGGGGGGGCCTCCTGACCCCCACAAGACTTGCCAAAAGTCCAGCGGGGGTCCGGAAGGACCTCCTGCTGTCGAATCCTGTTGGTCTATGGCCGCCGCCATTTTTCGGCGCCATTTTGGAAAATGGCGCCGGCCGAAGACAACAAGATTCAGTAGCAGGAGCCCGTTCCGGACCGCTGCCATTCCGGACCCCCAGGTAATTTAAGTCATTTGGGTGGGGGATTGAAGGAGGTAGGATTTGGCAAGGAAATGTTTAAGTTATTTGGGGGGGTTTGGGAGGGTGGGGGATTTAATTTAAAGGGTCGGGGGTGGGTTTTAGCGGGTTTTAGTGTGCCGGCTCACGATTCTAACGATTTATAACGATAAATTGTTAGAATCTCTATTGTATTGTGTTCCATAACGGTTTAAGACGATATTAAAATTATCGGACGATAATTTTAATCGTCCTAAAACGATTCACATCCCTAATATTTAGTTTCCAGAAAAGCAGCAAAAATTCCCAAAGGAGTTCCACCATCTCATATAAGTCTAAGAATATTGGCCATTTCAAATCTAATCTTTAAATAATGACTAATAGCAATTACATTACTATGCCACTGTCTTCTTCAGCTCCCAAATGACTTCTCCCAACTGTCACCTGAGCACAAGTTCACTGACTCAAGTTGGAGTCTCCCCTCAGGACATCTTGAGCTGAAAAAGTACTCCTTTAAAATATCTCCCCCCCAGTGCAGGAACCTTCAGTCCTGGGCTTGGTTTTAGATTGGATCTATTTGTATGCAGCACTTCCAGCAACACTTTTGAATTCATCAGAAGTCACCCCATTCCCTCACCCCAGAGCTTGTCTGAAGTAGCAGGAGCAGCAAAACTGTTCTCCTCTGCTTCCTCTGCCTTCACCTCTGCTGCCAGCTTCCTCCCGCTGCCCCTGACTCAAATTTCCATTGCCTTGTATTTGCTTCTGGGTTTTGTCATGCTCAGATCCATTGAGCCACATCCTGGGGGCTTTTCCATAGCAGCCTGTAGCAGTAAAAGCAGAATGTTAATGCTCCTGCAGTTCTTTTGACTGCTGCATCAACTAGGTCTCTGAGTCCTTTGTTTTCCCTTACAACCACTCTGATGTGGCAAAGAAAGAAACTTAAAATAAAAATAAAATAAATAATGTTTTAAAGCCGCCAAGGCAACTACAGTTTCTTTTCAGCCACCAGACTCTCTCATCAGGCCCACGACAACCCTGCATCACTTCTTCCTACAGATATGATATCCAAGGGGCAGAATGGGGCATTTCTTCTAACAAACAAGGTTGAAAAATAGTAACTTATTTTCCTGTACGTAATTACATAATTGATAAACGTTTTGACATCCTGTAGGATTCAATTTTCAAACAGACTATTGCAAGGAAGATCTTCATGTAATATAAAACATCTCTGGCCCTCACATCCAGTAAACCAAGTTCCTCCCATTCTTCTTTATCTACTCCATACACACATCAGAAAATCATCCACCATGCAGGATGTATCAGGGACTGACGTAGTTGTCATAGTCTTGGACCCGAAAGACTGCCTTCATCACCTTTCTTCAGTTTCTACCTATATTCTTTTAGACTGAGAGTTATCGCTTAAAGGCTTGAGACTTTTTCAAAGATAAAAAGATGTCCATATTCAAAAGCCATTTAGCTAGATAACTCAAAAGTTATCCAGCTAAATTGAAAATATGGCATATTCAGCCATCCATCCTGCTAAATTATAGCCAGGGGGCATTTTGGGGGTGTTCCAGGGAGTGGCTAAGTTATCCACCTAATCTAGCAAAATATCATGTAGATCCAGCAGCCAGGATAGCCAGATAACTTTAGACCTGCTTCTGCTAGCAGACTTCTAGATAATTCAAACAATACTGCTTGAGCATGCTTTGCTTTTGGACTTGGCCATAGAAACAGTCTGTGCTTTCTCCCTAATGTCTGCATATGAGTACCCCAGACTGTAAAAGTTGACTGTCGTTTGAATTCAGTTCCCCATTTTGCCCCTGCCATCAGAGCTTCAAAAGCATCAAGTTTAATTGGTTAAGTGACTCCTCATGTTAAAGGTAGTAACTGCCATTCCATGTAGGTTACCCTCATGCACCCTTTTCTTCAGTTCAAACCTCTAGCCTTCAGGGATCCACGTTGTTTGTCCCATGCCCTTTTGAATCTGTTTACTGGTTTTGGCCTCCCCATTCTGTACATATACTTGGGCAGACTTTGCTAAATACTATGCTCACCTTGCTGTGGTTGAAGTTGGGAGGTTTCACAACAGCCTACCCCTCCCACAGCTGCTTCTGAGAATGCGCTGAGTACCAACTGTTCAGCAGGAGTGAAGATGACAAAGCTGTCTGGCTCTTCAGCTTGCATTCCGGCCTGCTTCCTCTTCACCTGCAGCTGCAAGTCCTGCTACTTGTGGCTCAGCTCATTCGCACTGTGGTTTTGGTGGAAGACAGCATTGACCTTACGTCATATCTTCTCCAAGATGTACTCCTTCCTCTAGGCACCAACTCTATGTACAAGAGATAATGGACTGCCATCACTTGTTTGACCATAAGGTCCACTTCCCTGGGTAGGAAGTTGGGCTTGCTTCACATCTCTGTGACATGGTGCAAGTAGGAGAACAAATTGTGAATACCAAACTTTTTGTACCTGTGTTAATTTGCACATGTATATCTATTAAGGATGTATAAAGTGCATCCAAAGGGTGTTAATTGATGCAAATAATTGATTCACATTGAACTAATTAAAACAGGTGGTAAACATACATGTGGGTATTTGTTTATTTGCATATACATTTACATCCATATACTTCTTTTGCAGATTCTCAACCCACTCCTAATGATATAACAAGGCTGCCAGGTGTTTATGATATACATAATGAAAGGGCAGAAGATCAATAAGATTTCAAGGTAGGCAGTGCAAGCTCTTCAAGCTTATGCATATTCATGGTGTATCTGAATGAATGGGTTGAAAGTACCAGGTTAATGTTTTACATGAGAGCTGAATCCATCTCCTCTGGGACCTTTGATCCCAGCTTCTGCTTTCTCCATAGGGACTGCTATGTTGGCAAGACCTGGACCTGTACATTTAGCTGCTATTCTCCCACCACATCGTAGTTCTGGTAAATTAGGATTGAGTGCATGAATAAAATAACATCTGAGTTCTGGCAGATTATTCCCCTTTTGTTTCTCTCCATCTTTAAATGGCCCTTAATATTGGAAGTAAGTATTTCCTTGTCATTTATAATTATCCAGTGCCCATCTACATGTCTGAGCCAGATTTTCTATTTTACTTCTCTGTTTTCCTTTACCCTCCCATCCCGTAATCCTACAAAATCAGTATCAATGGGAAATTGCTGCGAGCAATCACACTTCACATCAACCTCTAGCTGCTAGGCTACTTCTGCAAAATCCCTTCAATCTAATCACTATTCTAGCCCATTCCATTCCCAAGAAATGGAAGAAATTGATGGAGCTAGCAATATTGATCACTAGGGATGTGAATCGTGTGCCAGATCGTTTTAACAATCGGGTTTGGCTGGGAGGGGGGGGGGATCTGATCATTAGAGATGTGAATTGGGATCGGTTCCAATTCCAATTCACATCACTAATTTTTTTTAGTGAGGCCCGCGCCGATAAAAAAAACCCCACCCAACCCTTTAAAATTACCCCCTTAGCCTCCCCCACTCTCCCGACCCCCCCCCAAAAAAAAAACTTTTTACACATACCTGGTGGTCCAGGGGGGCCGCGGGCAGCAATCTCCCGTTCCCAGGCCATCAGCTGCGCTAAAAAAAAATGGCGCCGGTGGCCCTTTGCCCTTACCATGTGACAGGGCAAAGGTAGCGCCGGCGCCATTTTGAATATTGGCAATATGGCCCGAGTGCAGGAGATCGCTCCCGGACCCCCGCTGGACCCCCAGGGACTTTTAGCCAGCTTGGGGGGCCTTCTGACCCCCACAAGACTTGCCAAAAGTCCAGCGGGGGTCCGGGAGCGACCTCCTGCACTCGGGCCGTATTTCCAGTATTTAAAATGGCGCCGGCGCTACCTTTGCCCTCACAATGTCACAGGGGCCGACCGTCAATGAAATTGCCTAATTCAATTTCAAAAAAATTGCCTAATTTGTCATGGCCCGGGGAAAGCGAACCACAAAATGGATTTTCCCCGAACTTGGGGGAAAATTTGTTTTTCGGGTTTGTGCAGGGGGTGGGGCACATTTATTTAAAAGAAAAACAAAAAAACACCCCAACCCTTCACATTTACAGTATTACAACCCCCCCACCATCCCGATCCATCCCCAAGACTTACTAAAAGCCCTGGTGGTCCTGCGAGGTCCTGCGAGCGATCTCTCCCTCCAGGCCATCGGGCTGTCAGACCTGTTACAAATCAAAATGGCACCGATGGCCCTTTGCCCTTATGATGTCACAGGGGCTACCGGTGCCATTGGTAGGAGCACAAGATGGCGCCGGCCGTACATTGCTCCTACCATGTGACAGAAGCCGACCAATGGCACCGGTAGCCCTTGTGACATAGTAAGGGCAAAGGCTATTGATGCCACTTTGAATACTGGCAGCCAATGGCCCGTGTGCAGGAGATCGCTCCAGGACCTCCACTGGACCACCAGGGTCTTTTGGTGGTCCAGCGGGGGTCCACCATTCCAGAGCCCCCCAATGCCCACCCATACACAACCATACCTATTCCCACCCTCCAGAGCCCTCTCCAGAGCCCACTTATATAAAACCAAACCTGCCCCCACAGTGCCTATACATGCATAGCCATATTTACTCTCATCCCTCTGAGTCCTCCTAATGTTCACCCATGCACTACTTACCTAGTCCCACTACCCACATTATGGTTGCACCACGTAGGTAGGAGGCTCCCCTATTAAAGGTCCGGTGTACTTTGTGCCAGGCCAACTTGCTCCTCCAGAGGTTCCTCCAAACTCCAGGGCTTGGGAAAAGTTCTGCTCGTATTCCACCACCAGGGACAGTAAACAGGCAAAATCCCTTGTGGTGAATTTGGTCTTCCTGGATGGTGGTGGCATTTTATTTCTCTGTGTCCCAGAAGGAGCAGAAGTGGTACTCTCGTGGAAACATGAACATGCAGATACATGTACACTGTTCATGCAAATAGCATGTGCATATGTATACCAAAGTGTGTGCACAAACAGCTAGTTCTATTTACATTTCATTTGCATCTTATGTGTATATTTGCCCTTATGATACAAAAGACATACAATTGTGCATGCAAGCATATCTACATGCTTTAAACAATGTGCACATGCATGTTTTAAAGTTATCCTCCCTGTCTGAATTTCTTTAGAAGGTACAGAAATGTCATCAGATTATTTAGACACAAAGAGATCAATATTCAGAACTTGCTGTTTAAGTAACATAGCTGGATATAATTTATCCGACTAACTTACAAGGTATATTCAGTGGCATGGCTATGTCACTGAATATACATGTATGTATTTCTGGTTGGCCTCATCAGTTTTAACCAGCTAAGTTAGACCTGCTCTATTCGGTTAAATATGTTAGCCCTGTCCTTTTCACACTTGCACCCCACCCCCATTTTTTCATGGGTAACTCAATGCATACAAAGTGACCTGGACAAAAGGGGGATATTTTTTTAAGTGGAAAATGTATACAGGTAAAGACCACTCAATTTTTTTCTCTTCCTGCATAGTTTCTAAAACTTCTTTCAATAGCAGTGTAAGGAAAATGACTACAATACCGATAGAAGTTGCAATCCCTCAATTCAGAAGTATTTTATAGGCTATTTTACTGTCAGGGACAAGTTAAAATTGAAACAGCATTTCTGTAGATGATATTGTGTTTCTTTCTGCTTTTTTCTTCTCCTTGATGGATTGTTTCCTTCATACACTACTCTGTCTCTCTATCCAAAACTTAATAGAACACTATGAAGTAGTATGTCCATAAAATTCTTCAGGAGAAAAATTGCTACAGGATGTATGCTTATTGGATACTATAACCAGTGGCATATGATAGGAATGGAACATAAAGATCTATGTAAGCATTCCTTGTACTGACATTCACTCTGGGACAATGTTTTCAAGTCAATATAACTACTCCTATATTTACAATCACTTTTTTATGCATTTAAATTACAGTTTATCATTACTGCCGTGTTTTGTTATTTTACTGATATCCATTTTTGTTTTTAAATTTGCATGTATTCAAAATAGAATTATCCTTGATGCAGGCCATGCTGCTGAAACAAGCCAAATTGCGTTTCTAGTTTTAGTGCTTTAGCATAAATTGTTTTATTTTCAATGGGTTATAATAATTTTAATAAAATATGTTAACATGCATTTTATGTTTGGTTTGAATTTTTTTTTATCAGCAATGTGTGCTGTATTTTCAAATTCCTATGTTGTTATACTCATTTGGTCTTTGGGTTGCCTTTACCTTTCCACTGTTATTGGCTTTGCTCCCACTGTGGAAGCCCCATAAAATTATTTCAGGACAAAAATATTATCTCTGATAAACATGGGGAGGATTATTTTAAATACCAGTACCATTGTATGAAATATATCAGACACTGTGAGGTGTTTCCTAAATAGGCCTGTAGTGTCAAAATAAAGGCCTAAGCTAAAGGACTTCAGTGACTCCCTTGGTTTCAATAATAAAACATATTTTATTTGGTATAAGTAGGAAATTCATACTTTTTACCTATGAATATATTTGAAAAACCTGGCAAATGGAAGCTTGTGATTACAGCTATCATCTGTGAAAGGCATCTGCAGCAGGAACACTTTTTATTTATTTTAAAATCTGTTTCCTGGGGATGCTAATTTGTTTCTTTAGTTTCAAAACAAAAATAATGTGTTGGGTTTTTTTTTTAGTTTGATTCATTTTTGATTGCCATTAAAGTCAACGAAGGGTTTTCTAATCAATTGTCTTAAAATATGAGGGAATAAATCAACAGATGGGGAAATAACTCTAGGGATGTGCATTAATTTGCGACAAAATAGGAAATATAGGTGATATTTCCTATTTCGTCACATTTCGGGAATCCCCGAAAAGAAAACCAACAAAATTTTGAGTGGTTTTCTTATCATTTTTTTTTTTTTGGGGGGGGGGAGAAAGGGCACATACAAAGAAACAAACCCCAAACCCACCCCAACGCTTCAGATTTAATTAATTACAATCCCCCACCTCCTGACCCCCCAAAAACGTACCTAAAGTCCCTGGTGGTCAAGTGGGGTCCCAGGAGTGATCTCCCCCTCTCGGGCCGTCAGCTGCCACTAATCAAAATGGCGCCAATGGCCCTTTGCCCTTACCATGTGACAAGGGCTATCTGTGCCATTGGCCGGCCTCTGTCATATGGTAGGAGCAATGGATGACCAACGCCATCTTAAAAAATGGTGTGTGCCATCTATTGCTCCTACCATGTGATAGGGGCTGGCCAATGGCACCGATAGCCCCTGTCAAATGGCGTGTGCCATCCATTGCTCCTACCATGTGACAGGGGCCGGCCAATGGCACTGATATCCCCTGTCACATGGTAAGGGCAAAGGGCCACTGGTGCCATTTTGTTTACTGGCAGCTGACGGTCCAAGAGCGGGAGATCACTCCCTGGACCCCCGCTGGACCACCAGGTACTTTAGGCAAGTTTTTTGGGGGGTCGGGAGGGTGGGGGATTGTAAGTATGTAAATCAGATGGGTTGGGGTGTTTTGTTTTTTTTTCGGTTCGGGACAGCTGAAAGAAAATCGGCCCGAACTGCAGAAAATGAAATTTCCCACGATGGGCCGATAACGAAGGCCGAACCAAAAGATTCGGCCAAATCGCATCTCTAAAGAACTCCAAGGTACCTAGAAAGACTAAGGAGACTGGAAAGTGGGACCAAATATGGCATGAATAGCTTATGACTCCATGAAAGGACAAATGGGTACAAGCATTGGGAGGATTTACCAAGTCATTGTAAGATGAACAAAGAAGCAGTAAAAATGGGAAGAATAACCCAAGGCTCCAAAAGAGTGCTAGAGATGTGCATTCGTTTCAAACAAATTATACAATTTCAACAGTGGTAGAGGGAATGGAACGACTCCTCTGTGAGGAAGGGCTGAAGAGGTTGGGGCTGTTCAGTTTGAATAGGAGATGGCTGAGGGGGGATATGATGGAGGTCTTTAGGATCATGAGAGGTCTTGAATGAATAGATGTGAAGTGGATATTTATACTTTCAGATAGTAGAGGGACTAGGGGGCGATCCATGAAGTTAGCAAGTAGCACATTTAGGACTAATCGGAGGTTCTTTTTTCACTCAATTCACAGTTGGGCTTTGGAATTTGTTGCCAGAGGATGTGGTTGGTGCAGTTAGGCTGATGAGTAAACAAAAAGGCAAGGAAGGTGTGTTCACTGGTAGTGCCTATTATGATAGCCTCTTAGTTATAAAAGTATATGATTATCAATGTGAAGATTCTTTGTTGTTACATTCTAAATCTGTTACCACAACCCTTTATTATATGTTGGGTTTGAAGTATTGTTAGCATTATGCGTTCTATGTTTTATCAAATGTATTATCCTTGTAAACCACCTCATGCATTATTGTAGATAGCAGTGTCGAAAATTGTGAAAGTAAATAAATAAACAAATACACAATCATAGGACTTTAAAAAGGACCAGACCACCTACCTGGGACAAGATATGTGCTGTGTTAAGAAAAGGAGCAGGAGTGAATGGTTAGGTGAAGGGAACTCAGGAGAGAGGGGAAGAGGACTTGGAACCTTAAGAAAGAAGTGAGGAGGAATTGGAAAAGAGCTGTGTGGATAAAGAGGAGGGGAGCTGATAGGGGAGGTAAATAAAGAGAAGAGTTATATGAAGAGAAGTGATCATGACGGAAGGAATAATCAAGAAGAGGTGAGGAAAGATATAGAAGTGGCAAGAGGTGATGAGACTAGGAAGAGGTAAAATAAGATAATTAGCTTTGGGAGAGATAGCTGATCGAGACTTTGGAGATAGCTGATAGAGATATTCACAAGGTATTGCGGTCCTGGCCGCGAGCACCGCAGCCAGGCCCTTACCTCTAGATTCCTGGACCTGCTCCCACCTCCGAAGTCCTGGCTTGCGGCTGTTTGGCGGTGTCCCCGCTGGGGCAGCGTCGCTGTGAAGGTTCCGGTGGACGTCCTGTCTCTAGGCCCATTTCCTGCCAGTACAGACTCCGCCCAATTCTTGACGTCAGACATCGCGGCCATGATAAGCCAGCCTTGGCCATCCAGCCCTTGCCTTGCAACAGGTTAGCATTCTGGATTCCTGTTGCGTTGTGCCCCGGAGTGACCCACTTGGCTATGTCGCTCCGTTCCTGCTACAATGCCTGCTTGGTTCCTGCCTGCTTGCTACAGTACCTGCTTGGTTCCTGCTTGCTCGCTACAGTACCTGCTTGGTTCCTGCCTGCCTGCTACAGTTCCTGCCTGGTTCCAGTACCCGAGTCCTGCTACAGTTCCTGCCTGGTTCCAGAACCCGTACCCATTTACAGTATTGCTATTGTCTTAGTCTGGTTCCAGTTACCTGTCCTAATCCACAACCCGCCTAAGTCCCAGCGACCAAGCCCCTACGGGCTCCTCCCAGGGAGGTCTTCGGCTTCCAAGGGTGAAGCCTCCTAAGTCCCAGCGGTTGGGCTCCTACGGGCTCCTCCCGGGGGAATACCAGCTTCCAGGGTAAAGAGCGTCTATGTCCCGCCTGATCATCTGCCCATCTGCCTCCCGGCCCGCTGTTCATCAGAGACATTGTCCATCTCGTCCTAGTCTCCAGCAGGTCGGCCCAAGGGTCCACTAAACTGAGACTCCCACAACACTTTCTGCACACAACTCCTCTTAAATTTATTTATTTATTTATTTAATATATATTTCTATACCGGACTTCACGAATAGAATTCACATCAGGCCGGTTTACATGGAACTTAGGGGATGAACAAGTGTAACCAAAAACGAGAAGGCTGAATCTCTCTGTCTCTCCACCAATAGCATATACAATCTGAGTTCCAGGGCTCACAGTGAGGAAGAACAATAGTTCCAAGGCCCTTTTTGCAATATCCCAGTACATGCCCAAATCCATCCTTGTAGACAGAATTAATTATTATCACAGTCCTTAACAGCAAACAAATCATACATACTGTAAATTGAGTAAAATGGTTTGCATAGGTGATTTTGATGAATGAATAATATTTACAATATTTATTTCTGGCTCAAAAAGGTGAATAAATAATAGGGCAATAGAAATATTAATAAACTTGTGACCTTACTTCTGTAGTAGTCTCTTAATTCCTTAGAAGCACTCTAATTGACACCTGATCTCTTTCTCTCCCTGTTACCCATATTTCTCAGATAACTTAATCTTCCCAGACGGAAGGTAGGTCAATCCTCTTTTAGATTTTCAATTTGATCCCTGCTTCTCCCCATTGTAGGGTAGTTAGAAAAAGTCCCAATATATTTTTAGAACACAGTCCCAGTTCTCATACCTTTCTGGAAGTCTTCTGTAATACTATAGATATCCTATTTAGTAGTAGATGGGCACTGTCCTCTCAATTAGCTCTCACTTGAGTCAACATCATGCACAGTTTCCTGTAACTTACAGATACACAATTGTTTTATGCAATGGGCAGAACTCCCTTCTATGATGATTTCTTCAATCTTCAGATTCTTTCATTGTGAAAGATACCTCTCTGTCTATGTAGAGGATACTGAATCCCTAGTAGGGATGTGCAGAAGCAAAAGATTTGTCCGATTCAGTATTCATATTCATTGGGTCCCAAATACTTGCATTCATTTAATGGGGACCTGATCTGTTGATAAGTTTTATTCGTTTTCTGATTCCCATTAAAGTCAATGGGGGCAGTATTTGCAGCCTATTTTTGGCTGCAGAACTGGGGTTTTCTTATCAATTCTGATAAAACTTCAGGGGAGCAATCATCAGAACGAGAAAAGAGCTCCAAGGTACTTAGACTGTGGCAAAGTGGCACCAAAGTGGCATGAATAGCCTAAGGCACTGTAAAGGGGCAAAAGGGTACCAGAAGTGCTCAGAGTGCTTTAACAGAGGCACAAAGCAGTAGCAAGAGTGTCAAAAACACACCACAGCTTCAAAAGAGAGCACTGATAACGGATACATGAACCCTTGAAGGCAGCACGATAAGCAAATGGCAAGACAAGTGGCATCAACATCCTACGGCACAATGAAGGGGGAATAAAGCAAGCAGAAAGACTAGTACCAACACACTGAGGAACCATGATAGTGGCAAGAGCACCACAAGGAGTTGAGTGAGTCATCTGGTGTATGGCAGCAAGGCAGAGTGGCAGAAAGCTGATAGTGGCAAGACAGGCTGGCAGAGAGGAGGTAGTCCGGTCCCTGTGGTTTTGATAGGGGCAAGACAGGCAGGCCCCAGGGAGAGTTCCCTTTCCTTTGAGCAGGAAAGGGCTCTCTAGAATGGGTTCACCCCTAGAGTGGGGTGTTTCCATTGGCATCTAGAAAGCTCTCGCTGGTCTTTTAAAATCTGGTGGACATACAAACGAGAATATTCACGGCAGAGGCGGAGGAGGTTTCCATGTGAACAGCAGTTCAACATGGGTCAGCAGCTGTTAAGAGATAGGCTGGCTATGCCCAGGGAGAGTTTCCTTTCCTTTGATCAGGAAAGGGCTCCTGTACGGTCAGGCACAGCATTAGAGGTCAAACCCTCGTAGGGGCATAAAACCGGGATGGACAGGCAGCAGACACAGCATTCGAGGATAGAGGTCAAGCCCTTTTAGGAACATAAGGCCTGGACGGGCAGGCATAGCATTCAAAGTCAAACATTTGTAGAGACATACAGCAAAGATGGACAGGCACAGCATTCGAGGTCAAACAGTTTTAGAGACATAAGGCCTAGACGGACAGGCACAGCATTCAAAGTCAAACCTTTGTAGAGACATACAGCCTAGATGGACAGGCACAGCATTTGAGGTCAAACACTTTTAGAGACATAAAGCCTGGACAGACAGGCACAGCATTTGAGGTCAATCCCTCATAGAGCCATAAGGCCTGGATGGACAGGCACAGCATTAGAGGTCAAACCCTCATAGGGGCATAACGCCTATATGGACAGGCACAACATTCAAGGTCAAATCCTCGTAGAGACGTAAAGCCTGGATGGACAGGTACAGCATTAGAGGTCAAACCCTCATAGAGACATAAATCCTGGATGGACAGGCACAGCATTCGAGGCCAAACCCTCATAGAGACATAAAACCTGGATGGACAGGCACAGCATTAGAGGTCAAACCCTCATAGGGGCGTAAAGCCTGGATGGACAGGCACAGCATTAGAGGTCAAACACGTTTAGGGAAATAAATCCTGGACAGACAGGCACAGCATTCGGGGTCAAATCCTCATAGAGACGTAAAGCCTAGACAGACAGGCACAGCATTAGAGGTCAAACACTTTTAGGGACATAAGGCCTGGATGGACAGGCACAGCATTAGAGGTCAAACCCTTGTAGGGGCATAAATCCTGGACAGACAGGCACAACATTAGAGGTTTTCCTTTGTGCAGGTATGTTGTGGTTTGATCTGTTACTTCTTCTTGAACTGGTTCACTGCAGAAGAAAATGGCATCTTTTTCATTTCTGAAAAATAATTCAACAGAGAATGCTTTTAGAGCAATAGAGACTGCCATTTGTGAAGCAAGAATTGAGCTGGAGGTTATTTATGAATACCCTGAAGCTATTAACTGTACTAATGCACTTCAGCACTGAAATTAGAAATACCAGAACAAAACTCAGACAGGCACAGCATTTGAGGTCAGGCCCTTATAGGGACGTGTTGCCTGGACAGTGGACAGACAGGCACATTGTTGAATGAGACGCTTGTGAGGCATCTCCAAATCAGTGGACAGACAGGCACATTGTTGAATGAGACGCTTGTGAGGCATCTCCAAATCAGTCTGCTTTTGTCGGAAAACATGCCCCGCTTTCAAACTTCTGTGGAAGTGCCCTGCTATGTCCCTAAACTTATGTATTAAGTCCTGCAGGTATCCATTCTCTTGGTGCTTGGACTCCAACCCCAGAGCTGATGTTACTACCAGGTGCAGAGTGTGTGCAAAACATCGGATGTTCTGAAAGCCCCTGTCAATTATTACCTTTACCATGTTTGCACCACTGTCTGTGACAAAGAACCCTGGCTGAGGATTCCTGTCTCACTGGCATAGTTGCCAGCCCTCCAGCATCTGTCTGATGCATGCTAGAATATTGGCTGCGGTATGGGAATGTTCCGTCAGGTGGGTGTGTAGTAAAGTCCACCTCCACCCTGATATTTGTTCACTAATAGAGCTGCTGCCTGCCCCTGCCTCAGCCAGGTCCCACCAGTGTGCTGTCAGGGAGAGGTAAGAGTGTGCAGCATTCATGGCAGTCCAGATATCACAAGTGAAATGCACACTCCCCTCTGCCTTAGCTAGCAGCGCTTGGATGCGACTGCGACACTGCTTGTACAGGCTGGAGATGACCTTTCTGCTAAATGTGGTTTGGAGGGGACTTTGTAATTTGGAAGTACGACCTTCAGAAAATGCTTGAAACCCAAATTCTCCACTAACTACAAGGGCTGGTCATCAAGGGCAATCATTTCCTCAATGCTCCTGCTTGCAATTTTTGATGCTGCCTGCCTCCTACCCCAGGATAGCGTTACCGCACTCCACCCCATTTCCTCCATGGTGGGTTGTCGCTTCTGCCACATGTCAGGGGGTTGCTGGCCTGCCACCTGACTGCTAGAAGGGGCTGAGGATGTGGAGTGACTCTGCTCTTTTTCAACCACTTTATGCTGCTTAGAAGGGGTCCCCTGACTGGTACTGCCACCGTCCCCAGATGGCAGTACTGTTGTGGGTGTTGCCTATTCATATGATGTGTCATACCAAAATTAGATAGATGTCCCATTTACTTGCCTCTGCTAATAGCCCTGCCACAGTAATTAAACCAAGCAAAACTCGGGTCTTCCATCACTTTATTTATTTATTTTATTTATTTTAAGTTTTTCTATACCGGCATTCGCAATAGATATCGCATCATGTCGGTTTACAATTAACAAGTGGATAGGTAACAAACAAGGTAAAAAACTAACATTTATCTTAATAATAATAATAATAGTTGTAGTAATAATAATGATAAAAACTTTAAACAAGAGAAGGTTAAGGTATGCAGTTACAATAAAACAAGGGAGTAATACAACTTGGAGCATGGAAAAGAAGCTGGGGATTAAATAGAGAGAACGTAAATGCCAGTCAATGTGCTTAAAGCATTAATGAATTAATGAACTTAATTAATTAATTAATAATTAATTAATTAATTAATTAATTTATGAACTTTAAAGTGTCTTGAGATTGCAGATGTCTTTCATGATCGTCCCTTCTGTATAGCTTTGGGGGTGGATGCTGGCACTGGAGCTGAAGTAATGGGTGCACCCTGAGAAGCAATGCCAGGGGCATCAGTGACACTCTGTGCCTGTGCTGACTCCTCTTCCTCCTCATCATCATCAGTTTCATCTCTCCCCTGCTGCACTGAAGTGGAGGATAAGACAGGACTAACAAATCCTCCTAAAACTTCATCAGCTATTACTTCTTCTGTTTCTGATGAGAATCCCACACAAGATGAATCTTCATCGGAAACAGAAGCAAACAGTGCCTGCACTACATTGTCAACGCTATGTTGAGACTGCTGTCCCACTGCTGCTTTTGGGTTTTGACATTTTGTCTTGCATGACTCAGCCTCCCCTTCCCTCACCTCCAAAACTACATGGTCAGAAACAGGTGATGGTGATGCATCATGTTTAGATTTCGTTTTTTCCGGAAAAAAACTGCCTGCCCCTCCAAAGAGTTTAGATTGAAGCAGGTCCCTTTTTAACTTTAATGGGGGACTGGCACTCCCTTTTTAGGTGTCTCCTCTCCCAGTCCCAATCACTCGACCACATCTAGCTTTCCCTGAGATTATGGAAAAAACGCTGTGAGTGAAGGACTCGCTGAAAGGTGCTCACATTTACAGACAGACACCATTGCAGCTAGCCCCTGAAGAAGTTGTTATAATGAAACACATGCTGTGTCGGGTGTACTGGGCGGGGTCTTTAAAATTGCTACTGCTTACCAGAAATCACAGGCAGGACGTTTAATCCATCACTGCCTACAAATGCTGCATAATTCAGATAAGTGGCTTTCTTCCATGTCTGTAAAGTGTTGGTTTTGAAAAATTGAAAAAGGAGCACAAAAAAAGCTTATATGAATTGAGTTCCCAGTAAGAACTCTAACAAGACAAACCCTATGATTATATGTAAGTGAGCCTTTCACTTGTTTTTGGAAAAACTGATTCTTAACAGTGAATGCTACGCGAAACACATTTTAATTACGTGCATGTTGGCTCACATATGAGGGTTGTCTTAGACAAAAATATTTATTCGTATAAATATATGATTTTTTTCACATACCACGTTGTTTAATTATTTTTGAACTATTATGGATTTAATGTCACTGCCTACTAGGGATTTAAATTAAAATAATTATTTCCAAAAGAGGCCCACTGGGGATTTGGCTTCACAGACACCCACTGTCCCACTATACTTTAGTCTGCAAAACTGACTGCCCATGGGCACAGTGCCTTGATATGCACTAATGTAATGTGTGTGCACACACTGAGCTTGTAACTACAAAAGAGGCCCACTGGGGATTTGGCTTCAGAGACATCCTCTGTCCCAATGTACTTGCATCTGCAAAACTGGCTGCCCACGGGCACAGTGCCTTGATATGCACTAATGTAATGTGTGTGCACACACTGAGCTTGTAACTACAAAAGAGGCCCACTGGGGATTTGGCTTCAGAGACATCCTCTGTCCCAATATACTTGCATCTGCAAAACTGGCTGCCCACGGGCACAGTGCCTTGATATGCACTAATGTAATGTGTGTACACACAAGGATCTTGTAACTACAAAAGAGGCTCACTGGGGATTTGGCTTCAGAGAGCAGCACTCTCCCAATATACGTGAGTCTGCTAAACTGCCTGCCTGCCCGCAGGCACAGTGCCTTGATGTGCACTAATATAATGTGTGTGCACACACCGAGCTTGTAACTACAAAAGAGGCCCACTGGGGATTTGGCTTCACAGACCAACGCTGTCCCAATATACTTGAGTCTGCAAAACTGGCTGCCCATGAGCCCAGTGCCTTGATGTGCACTAATGTAATGTGTGTGCACAAACCAAGCTTGTAACTACAAAAGAGGCCCACTGGGGATTTGGCTTCACAGACACCCACTGTCCCAATATACTTGGGTCTGCAAAACTACCCAGTGCCCACTGGCACTGATGCCCAGTGCACAGAGAGACTGAGTGAGTTCAATTAAAAAAATGTAGTTATCAAAAAAGCTGGAATTGGCACAGCAGGAAAATCGATGAAATATATTTTTCAATGTAAATTCTAGCAAAATAGCTAGAAATTGAATATATCTCTCCCAAAAAACAACCACAATAAAGCCCTAACACATGACTTTATGAAAAAGATCTAGTTAAAGCCATGCTATACAGCTTCACAAAACTGGGAGCCCACTTGGCCAAAATATCCTCTGATTTGCATTGCACCAAACATTATGGTGCTTTCACATGCATTAAAGACATTTTTTGCATGTGAAAATGCCAATATAGAACTTTGATAAATGAACCCCTAAGATAGTACACATTGTGATAAATAGGCTACTACCATAAAATACACCTCTCTTCCTACTGAATGCAAAAGTTTGATGAATCTAGCCATTTGAGAGCCAGCATGCTTGCAACCTACCCCAGGGGGTGAATTAAGCAGCAAAATGCCACTGCTAGTGCTAGCAGCTTCTCTCCATGGCACAGAGAGACCATCTCAGATCAACTAAAAAAAAGTGCTTAAAAAAAAACAGGGCTAGCTGGCACTGCAACCAAATGCAGAACAAATATCTTTTTCTATCGAAGTAGCTAGCTAGCAATTGAATATGAATACAGATTTGAGAACTTAGATTAGCTATGAGTGCAGCCACCTTCCGCAGACCACCTCCCCACACCACCCCTGCAAAGAAAGTGCATGGTTCACCGCGTCTTTAAGTATATAGTGCTGGGTCATCAGCAAAAGTGTCACCGACCAGTGAGTGAGAGCGTGATTGGCTGCATTGCAAAAATTCTTACCATTGATACGTTGCATTCTGGTCTCCTTGCCAACCTGTCCGACCCACTCTGACAGGGCTGTGAGGTCACCAATGACTCACAGGAAAGGGCTGGTCTTTGGTTATAGATAATCCAAGTGGCGTTCTCCTATTTAAAATGGCCGCTAAGAAATCACTGCGAGCACGCCAAAAGTATGGAACGGATGATATGTTGTATCCATGAGGGATCGCGATATGTTTTGTGACACCATGAATACAACAAATATGGACATATACGTTGTGGATTGCCAATACGTTGCAAACAAATGCACGCCCCTAATCCCTGGTACCAAGGGCATTCAGCTCTAAAGAATAACAAATTTATAATAACTCCAAAAGGAGAAATCCAAACAGAGGAAGAAAGGCTGGAGTAACTTCCTTGTCTCCCAACTGAGGAGATAGTAGAGAAACATTTAAGTTAATGCAAATCCCCAGGTCAGGAATGAACCTAATCTCTGCATAGTCATCTAAGTATTCAGTGGTTTAGGCTCTTGGGTTTCCAAGATCTTTATTAATGTTAGAGGCTTTGCTTCCAGATGTTAAAGAGACCCAGGAGAATTTACAGTGAAGGCAATTATAATAAAATATAAGCATACTTGTGATAAATTTATTTAAATTGTATTCTTAAGAACTAAGCTATATAACTATTATAGTCAGGTAGTATTCAAAATCAAGCTCTTATAACAAAGTTCAGCATGTTCATTTTTGTTTCCAACTGTTTGTTAACATGTAATTTTATTGTATTTGGTTTTTAGGGATGTGCATTCGTTTTGAACGAATGCGCAATCCGCAACATATAGGTCCCTATTTGTTGCATTCGTGGGGTTCCGAAACATATGGTGAACCCCCACGAATGCAACGTATCACTAACAAATAAAACCTCCACCCTCCTGACCCCTTCCCCCCCCCCAGACTTGCCAAAAGTCCCTGGTGTTCCAGAAGGAGTCCTGTAGTGATCTCCTGCACTCGGGCCGTCGACTACCAGTATTCAAAATGGCACCGATAGCCTTTGCCTTTACTATGTCACAGGGGCTACCTGTGCCATTGGTCGGCCCCTGTCACATGGTAGGAGCAATGGACGGCCGGCGCCATCTTGTGCTCCTACCATGTGACAGGGGCCAACCAATGTAACGGATTTGGGTCCCGACGAATATGAATACCGAATTGAACGTATCTATCCCTGCTGCACCTCCCTATTGGTTTGTACACTTATTTCTGTTGACTGTAAATGGGAGTGGAGCAAGTACACAGCTAACTTTAAGAACATAATGTAGATGCTGGCTCTCAAATGGCTAGATTCATCAAACTATTGCATATGGTAGGAAGAGAGGTGTATTTTATGGTAATAGCCTATTTATCACAATGTGTACTATCTTAGGGGTACATTTATCAAAGTGCTATATGGCATTTTCACATGCAAAAAATGTCTTTAATGCATGCGAAAGCAGCATAATGTTTGGTGCAATGCAAATCAGAGAATATTTTGGCCAAGTGAACTCCGAAGCTGTATAGCATGGCTTTAACTAGACCTTTTTCATAAAGCCATGTGATAGGGCTTTATTGTGGTTGTAATGTTTTTTGCGCATGCAATTTTGAGCTCCTGGAGAACCAGCCAAGCTATCAGGCCTGAGAGAGAGAGAGAGAGAGAGAGAGAGAGTGAGTGAGTGAGAAACAGACTAATCATAATGCTCTCACACTATTTATATCTCTATGGGAGGCCCACCTAGTAACTCGAGGTGAGGTTTAGGTATTAGTGTAGGAGTTAGGGGCCACTTTGACATTCAAAGTGAGATGCACGAACAGAGCAGTGCTCTCTTGTGAAGATTTGATGACCTTCAGAGTAAGGAAACTCACCCAAAGATTGTGCAATGTTCTCTCAACCTAGCTTGATGGACTCTCAACCTCTCTCTCTCTCTCTCTCTCCCAGTGGTTGTAGGAGGACCCTGATAGCTAGGCTGGCTCTCCAGGAGCTTAAAAATGGCATTAAAACTGTGAGCCTAGCCCACTTGTCAAAATGTCATTCCCCCTTTTCTCATTTGCATCGCATCACACATTAGTGGCATTTTTTACATGCAAAAACACCATATAGCACTTTGATAAATGACCCCCAAAGTGAAAGAAAGTGTGGTTGGAGCTTTTCTCATGAAATGCCTGTTAAGGGTAGAATTATTTTTTTTATAGTCATCACAATAAAATATGATTGGGAATGCATGATCTGAGTGAGTGGTGTGTTTTACTTTGCAATAAAAGGAAAGTTTTGGGAAGTTTGCTTTAGTTAAATTCTAAATTGCACCACATTTTAGCACAACATTAGATAAAAACATAAGAAATTGCCATGCTGGGTCAGACCAAGGGTCCATCAAGCCCAGCATCCTGTTTCCAACAGAGGCCAAAACCAGGCCACAAGAACCTGGCAATTACCCAAACACTAAGATGAACCCATGCTACTGATGCACTTAATAGCAATTAATAGCAGTGGCTATTCCCTAAGTGATGAGAAGTCTAATTTTGTGAATGTTTGAGGGAAACATACATAAGAATGTTTGAGGGAAACATACATAAGAATTTAACAAGATGAGGGAAACATACATAAGAATTTAACAAGATGAATTTGAAGCTTGATTTTTAAGAAGTCATCAAAAATTGAGAGTGTGAATGTAAATTTCTTTTAGGTGTTCTTTGATACCAGTATTAAGGATAAAAAAATTATCAATTATTTTTATTTAGCTAGAAAAATGTACTGTTACAACAAGTCATCGTTGATATTCTTCCACAATATGGAACACCACTGACATAGAATTCAGAAGATCGGGAGTGGGTATAGGGAGCTGGTTTCTCATCTTAATTTATTTAAAGTATAGAATAATAGTAATGAAGAAAGAAGGAAAGAAAGATAAGTGAAAAAGAAAGACAACAACTCACCCGTGATGATAGGCTGAAAAAAGTAAAAGAAGAAAACCAGATAAGTAACAATTCACACATAAATAAGACATTTTGAAAAGCCAGGCCTGAGATCAAACAAGGAAGTAGTAAATACTATTAAAAAGAAAAAGGAAAAAGAAATAGAAATAGAGCAAAAGAGAAAAATATATATTTACCTATTGTCATCCACTACACATTGACTGTCTTCAGTACTAAAATAGAATTACACACAAAGTATCAATTCTTAGAAATTGAAACAAGTGATTATTATAGTTTTATACAAAGAGTTTAAAGAAAAATATTTATATTTACCTGAAAGAGATAAATTTAATATATGGTTTAAGTTATTTGCTCATTTGTTAATATCTTAAGAATATAAGGATTAGACACTATATTATATACATGCTGTTTTTCATTATCTAGAATATAATCTAAAGTAATCTATTCAAGGTAAAATGTGATATACAAATAAAAGTAAGTTTGTGAATTTATTCCACTGAAGTTGTTCTTTTATTATTCTAAGGTAAACTGCAACTCTGTGAAACATTCCCTTTATTACTTGCTGCTACGACTACATGGATAACACTTGGCCAAAAAAGTCTTCTCATAGAAATTTCTTTACACATAATTGGTATAGTCAGCAGGATAGAAGAAGACTTTCATTATCAACATAACATTTAAGAAGACATTTATACGTGGACCCGAAAATGTAAGAATTAATATATTTCCTTGAACAATTACAAGAGAGGTTAAGTATTACAGAGGAAAGATATCATGAATGGGAAGAAGACTGGAGATGAGATCAAGAAGAACAGAGATTTTGACATGGTGAAGGCCCAGAACTGTTTCTATGTATATTCCATAGGAAAATAAAATCCCTGATTTTTTAGGAGTTCCAAGAAGACAAGGGAATTTGATGATTGAAGAGTGGATATAGAAGACAAAAGCAGCACTTAAACTACTAAGAATACCCAAAGAGGATCAACTTGAAGTAGTGAAGGATCACCTAATATATCAGGCAGGAGTTACCACTAAATTTATGCAGTGGTTCAGTTAAGAAAGATGAATGATCTATTCAATCAATTGAAAATAGTATATGGAGACAAAGTACCCATAAGCATAAGAGTTCAGAAGTTTTATGAAAGAAAGCTGTTTATTAATGAAGACCTTAAAACATACACTTATAAGATGCAAAAATAATTAACAGGGCAATTAGTCAAGACCCCAAATATGGAAAATCCCAAGAGAAGATTAAAGGTGTGATTTGTGATAGCCCTCAGGATAGGACTCAGGATGGAAATGAAGAAAAGTTTGAATGATCACCCTTATATCAACTACCTAGAACTCATACAAGAAGTGATAGTGTGGGCAGAAGGGGATGAAGAGGATGAAGAGGTACAACTAGAAAGAGAGAGAGCTCAGAGATTATTGACTTGCAATCGAGGAGAGATTAGAGGTATCAATGTAGAAGCCAAAGATAATAGTGATTTAAGAAAAATTATGAATACATTAACTAAACTTTTGACCAACGTATGTTCTCAACAAGAGAACTTAAGAAAGCAACAGGAACAGTTAACATGATAATTACAGGTCGTGACTAGTCAAATACAAATAGAAGAGAACCTACCTATACAGCTTCAGCTTCCTTAAATTTAAGAAATGTAGGAAATTACACTACAGAACTGAGGACCATAGCAAAAGAGAGAAAAAGAGCTCCTTTGAAGAATGACTTAGGACAGTATATCTGTTATAAAAGTCAGTAAACCAGTCATATAATGAGATATTGCAGATTAGAAAGACCAACGTCATCCAGCTGGAGACCCAGAACAACCCCAGCAGTTAACCGGGACAGAGGACAAGATATGTCAAACAATAGCAACATAACATAGTACTATAAACTATTGCAGCCGCAACTATAAGCAATATTAAAGGCCAACATTGCACTACTTCAGAAGAACCCATTGTATCTGTCATACATAAAAGAAAAGTCTTTGATAAGAGCCCAGTATTAGAAGTATTGATCACAGGCATTAAAGTGTTATATTGACACAAGATCAGATGCATCTACAGTTGCAGAATTGTTCTTTAAAGAACATTTTGAGAACATAATTGATTTACCTGATGTGAGCTGGGTAACACTAATTGCAGTCAACGGTTTAGATTTATCTGTTAGAGGCTGCATGGAGACAGATATAACATGTCTAGGATAGTCCATAACACAAAAATAAATTTTTATTATACCAGACTGTTGTGAAACAACAGAGAAGATGAATAGAATATTGGGAATGAATGTGCTACAAGATCTAGGAGGCATTTTTAAATAATTATCTCAAATGGCAGGAGAAGATTACAAAAAGAGTGAAATTTATAAAATTTAGGCCAAGATCCAAAGCACAAGGTCAGGTAGAATAGGATTTGTCAAATTGATAGGGAACAAGAAAATCTCTCTCCCACCTTTGACCAAAAGACTAGTGGAGGGGAGATGTTTTAGAATACAGGCCATGCCTACGACATCGTTAATTATTTCACTAACATTGCCAGCAGAAATACTGGTAGCTAATGTGCTGGCAAACCCAGTAGCAGGAAAAGTGACAATTAGATTGATGAATGAGGAAAAATGAGAATTTGCATTCCACCAAAGCAAGAATAGCTGAAATATTGTTCTTGGCAGAGGGTGAATCCTTCTTTGACCTGCATTCAACAATCTAATTGATACTTGCATCCTGAAGCTTTGCATGTGCCAGAACCAGTGAACTTTGTTCAAGGCGATACTCAGATATCTCTCCAACCAGTGCAGAAGAAATTCACAATTCTGAAGAAATAATGACTAACCAAACAAAGGGGGTCATTTTCAAATGCTTATCACGTGCGATAAGCCACTATCACACGCAAAAAGTCACTTTTCGTGTGCGATAGCATGCTGAGGGTGGAGTCGGGGCGGAGTCGAGGTGGAATTGGGGTGGCAAGAGGAGGAGTCGGGGTGGTGAGGAGGCAGACTCCGCGGTGTCTTCGCTGGCGGCAATAAGGTTTGTAATCTCGCTCCCCTCCCGAGCGGCCTCAGCGCCGATAGCAGAGACACAGAAAAACACTGAAAAAGAAAAAAACCGCGCCGAGACCCGCCGAGTCCCGCCCACCTAGCCAGCTGCAGCCTATCACAATAGGCCCTACCGGACTTTAAATTGCAGCTACGCTTGGCGCCATTTCTCTTCGTCTCTGCCGCTGCTCTCCATGGGGAAGGCCTGCGCGATCGGCGCCGAGCCCCGTCGGGGGAAGGTTTGTAATCTCGCTCCCCTCCCGAGCGGCCTCAGCGCCAATAGCAGAGCCACAGAAAAACACTGAAAAAGAAAAAAAACCGCGCCGAGACCCGCCGAGTCCCGCCCACCTAGCCAGCTGCAGCCTATCACAATAGGCCCTACCGGACTTTAAATTGCAGCTACGCTTGGCGCCATTTCTCTTCGTCTCTGCCGCTGCTCTCCATGGGGAAGGCCTGTGCGATCGGCGCCGAGCCCCGTCGGGGGAAGGTTTGTAATCTCGCTCCCCTCCCGAGCGGCCTCAGCGCCGATAGCAGAGCCACAGAAAAACGCTGAAAAAGAAAAAAACCGCGCCGAGACCCGCCGAGTCCCGCCCACCTAGCCAGCTGCAGCCTATCACAATAGGCCCCACCGGACTTTAAACTGCAGCTACGCTCGGCGCCGAAGGAGCGCGACAAAGGGGCCCGCCCCTTTGTGCGCCCCTTCGTGCAGCCCTGCAGGGCAACCCCTAACAGTTAAGGCTGTTCCGGAGCTTCTTTTGAAATAAGCCTAAATGCACCTGTAATTCATCTCTCAGCGCAGCTCAGGAAAACATCCCAACACTTTATTGTACCTGGTCTTACGCCTAGGCTTTTACTATTCACTCAGCATTTAAATTAGCATTCAACTAACACCTAGCACTCAACCAGCAACAGACTCCTTTTTCCCAGCACTCTGCAGTTTACCAGCATTCCATTCTATCAAATTTCAACTCTGCACTCAACAAACACACAACATTCGTCTCCCAGAACCTCAAAACATCTTTTCCAGAATCCCTCCCTCTCCTCATGCATACTTACAACATCCCAATCATTCAATACCGAAGGAGAATCTCCATAATCAACTCTACCAACATCATTCAAAAAAGAATTATCCCAATCATGACCTCACCATTGAACCAACTACTAGGCCTTACACTTCTCTCAGTAACCCTTTTCAATGCACAATCCCTGACTAAAAAGACACACATCCTCAACGACTACCTCCAGGATACAAAACCAGATATCTGTGCTATCACATAAACCTGGCTAAAAAATGCTGATATCGCTCTAATCAATCAGCTTCCTATTCATGTTTATGACTTCTTCACCTTCCACAGACACAAAAAAAGAGGAGGCGGCCTTCTACTAGTGACCAAGAAAGAACTCAAGCTATCCTCACACACTATCAAGACTGAGTCTAAATTGGAATTGGGTCTAGTCAGGTCAAAACAGCTACAAATTCTGCTAGTCTACGCTCCTCCTGGAGTTCTAGAAACAGACCCCTCATCACTCATAGAATCTATCGTGAAACATATCAATTTAGATCTCCCAACTATGATCTTAGGTGACTTCAACCTTCACACGGACACCATACCTCGCTCCTCAAACTGTGAAGTGCTCCTCACCACCCTCAGTGCGATGGGACTCATGCAGATCATTAATAGCCCTACACATAAAGCAGGACACACCCTGGACCTAATTTTCATTAATTCTAAGTTTTCTTGCTCATCAGAACCCTCTTGCACACCAATCCCCTGGTCAGACCATTTCCTGATAGAATCCTCCTTCTCCATAGATAAACAGACACACACCTCTCCTCACCTTTCTACCATTCAATTTAGGAAATCATGCCCATCCGATTTACTTAGTGATCAGCTCTCTAAGGAACTCATGAACCTAGACCTTTCCAATCCTGACTCAGCCCTATCTTCCTGGCACAAGATCACAGAAACAGTTGCTAACAAACGGTGCCCAACAGTCTCCAAAACTATTAATCCTACAAAAAAAGGAAATCAACCCTGGTTCACCCCTAAATTAAAACAGATGAAACAGGAGCTTCGTCACAAGGAAAATAAATGGCGTAAATCTCCCAACACAGCTACCCTGTCAACGAACAAAGGCTTCTTACATCACTACAGGACTTCTATTCTACTAACTAAAAGGGAATTCTATGCCAACAAAATACATCATCTCCAGTATGATGCCCAGGCCCTGTTCTCATACGTCACTCAAATCACAAAATCAACCCCTCCATCTATTCCAGATGAACAAGCTCTATCCAAGGCTAATGAACTTGCCTCTTTTTTTCAACAGAAGATCCTGAATACGCTCGCCCTTCTACCTCCAAATACTATACCTCTCACCTCAAATGAGAATCCTCATTCCTTCATGGGAGCCAAGCTCGACAGCTTCGAATCAATATCCACCAAAGAGTTGGAATCCTTACTAAAAAGACAGAAACCATCTAGCCATCCAGCGGACAACATCCCATCAAAACTCTTGCTCCTCATTCCAAATACGATTTCAGGACCTTTGACAAGTATCATAAATTGCCTTCTAACTCAAGGGAGTTACCCCGACTGTCTAAAAACCGCGACACTCAAACCACTCCTAAAGAAACACAATTTAGACCCTAATGAACCAGCCAACTTCAGACCCATCTCCAATCTCCCTTTCTTAGCCAAACTAACGGAGAAGCTGGTAAACACTCAGATTTCAGAGTACTTAGAAGAACACAATATCCTACACCCTTCACAATATGGCTTCCGTAAATCACGCAGCACGGAAACCCTCCTCATTTCTCTTACAGATCATATCATAATGGGTCTAGACAAAGGCTACTCCTTTTTATTAGTCCTGCTAGACATTTCAGCGGCATTTGACACCGTCAACCACGCCATCCCCCTGGACCGCCTAACAGATATCGGTATCTCCGGATCAGCCCACAGTTGGCTTAAGTCTTTCCTAGGCAATAGAACTTTCAAAGATAAAATTAATAATCAATAATCGCCCTTAACAAAATCCACCCTCGGGGTACCACAAGGATCCTCCCTATCTCCAACCCTTTTTAATATTTACCTCCTCCCCCTCTGTCAATTGCTAACTAATCTTAATTTAATTCATTATCTGTACACGGACGACGTGCAGATTCTAATCCCTATTACAGAATCTATCTCAAAAGCGCTCAACCACTGGAATTACTGCCTTTCATCTATCACCAGCCTCCTTAATAGTTTAAACCTGGTACTTAATGCCTCAAAGACGGAGGCATCTCCTCGTCAAACGAGGAAAATATTCCCTCATCTTCCCCACACAACTCCTACTTCACCCATAAGCATGTGAGAGACCTCGGGGTTCTTCTAGATAATCAACTAAACCTAAAGAAAATGGTAAACACCACATCTAAAGACTGCTTTTTTAGACTCCAGGTTCTAAAACGACTCAAACCACTACTATTTTTTCAAGACTTCAGGACAGTCCTCCAAGCGCTGCTATTTGCCAAGATAGACTACTGCAGTGCCCTTCTCCTTGGCCTCCCCAAATCTACCACCAAACCACTGCAGATGATACAAAATGCCGCAGCAAGATTACTGAACAACACTAGCCGTGGCGATCACATTTCCCCCATACTCAGAAATCTACATTGGTTACCAGTGTATTTTAGAATCCTTTACAAATCAATCACATTAATACACAAATCCATCCATCATCAACTCCAACTCGACCTTGAAATCCCCTTTAAACTACACTCCTCCAACAGACCAATTAGAGACATCCACAAAGGTACTCTGAATTTCCCCCCAACCAAGGCCACACGCCTTTCCTCAACCAAAGACCGTGCTTTTTCAATAGCAGGTCCATCTATATGGAATAACATCCCTTCAAGTCTCAGATTAGAACCATGCCTCATTACTTTCAGGAAAAAACTCAAGATGTGGCTCTTTCACCAAGCCTTCTCTGATCCTCCAGACAATCACTAGTCATCATTATTCACACATGGACGAATGGTCTCCTATCCCTTCGAACGATGGACTCAAGCTCTCCCAGGTTAAAGCACCTTAAGCTTTAACCCATATTCCTTTCGTATTATGCTACAACTACTTGCCTTACCTTTCTTCCAGCTTTTTAAGCTTCCAAGTTTTTACTCCTTGTTAAATGTAACTTTGCCTTATTCTCCTCCATTGGTTTTTACTTTATTTATTGCTCTTGTTATTCCCTTGCTCTATGTAAACTGATCCGATATGGTTATTACTATGAAGGTCGGTATAAAAAAGTGTTAAATAAATATATAAATAAGGTAAGCAACTTTATCGTCGCCAGAAGCGCACCCAATAATGCCACCTTTCATGGTGGTGCTATTGGGTGCGAAAGCCGGCAGTGAAAAAACCACAGTGGTGCGAAGGCTGCTGGCTTTTGCAGGCCCACCCACCCCTTCTCCCCTTGCCCCCTGTTTTCGCTGGATTCACAATTCTGCAATAGAATGGTGAATCCAGGTCAAAATTAGCTATCAAAGTACAATGGGAAAACTTGATCCAAATGCAAACTGACGAGTTAGAGAGTTTGCTAAGGAGAAACAAATAAGTATTTTCCAGCTGTGACACAGGCATAGAGTATTAAGAGCTGGTAAACCACTCAATAGATATGAAAGATCATCCACCTATAAAGCAAAGATATAGAAGAGTCTTATTCCACGTACACAAAGAGTTCAAGTGGCATGTACAAGATCAAGTTGTGCAGGGCATTTTACAATGTAGTAATAGCCATGGGCTTCTCTTGTAGTAATAGTTAAAAAGAAAGATGGTATAATCTGCTTCTGTTGTGATTATTGCAAGATCAACAAAATAACAGTTAAAGATGCATACCCATTACCATGCATTGATGAATCCTTAGACACACTACATCGAGCATTATGGTTCTCATCACTAGATCTTACTTCAGGATATGTTGCGTGCCCCATCTGCGCCTGGCCCACGCATGGGCCTGCTCACCTCGCTAGCTCCTCTGCAGGTCACGGGTCAGCCTCCCCAGTGGCAGCCGCAAGCACCTCCAGGCCTCGGCGTCCTGCGGCGGCGGTCGCCGGGCATTCCACTGTGCACCAGGCCTCACGCTGGAGATCGGCGTCCTCAGTGGCGTTGGCCACGCCCCTACATGCGCATGTGCGCGGACCACCTGGCCTCTTGTAGGGCCTGGGGTGGGTCATATCTCAGCGGCGTGCTCTGATTGAACGTACAATTTAAGGATGTCCCTGCCTGCACTTCCTTGCCTTGGCAATCGGGTTGGCACTGTAGGTGTACTAGTTTGCCTCTGCATTCACAGTCTTGTTCCAATCTTGTTCCAGCATCCTACTGTTCCAGCCTTGTTCCAGCATCCTACTGTTCCAGCCTTGTCCAGCATCCTTCTGTTCCATCGTCTGTCTGTCCTGTCTCCCCAGGTAGTACCCTCGGACAGTCTCTCTGGTACTGACCTTGGCCTGTTCCTTCACCATTCTGCTTGCTGCCTGGATCCTGACCTCTGCCTGCCTTGTGACCTCTTCTGACCTCTGAAACCTGACCCCTGCTTCGTTGACTTCTCCTCGGATTGATCCTTGGATCCTGACCCCCGTCTGCCATTGACCACATCTCCTGATTCTGGCTTTGTCCCTTGCCTTGTCATCGCCTACTCTGTACTGGCCTTCCTTGGTTCTCCAGACCTAAAGCCTAGTGACCTGGCACTGGCCGAATGCTGGCTCGTTTTCTCGCAACAGCGGCTATTCGCCGCTGCCCCAGCTGACCTCTGTCTCACCCCATCCCTCCCCACCCAGACCACACCCCAGGCCCTCCCTGGGGTGTGGTCTGGCACAGAGTCTGGCAACTGTGTGCATATCATCACTTACGTTCGTGGCTGTGCCCTTTTAAAAATGCGTGCGGCACAAACAGGGCCTGGCCACGCACATAAGTGACGATATTTGCGCATGTGGTCATTTTAAAATTCAGCCAATAGTGTCAAAAAAAGGTCTATCAGTAGATACTTCCAAAACTGATTCTCTAAAAAACTGGCCCAACCCTACAACTCCAAAGGATGTAAGAAGAGTCTTAGGTTTTGCAAGCTACTTGCAGAGATTCTTCCCATCTTTTGCCCAAATCGTTACTCTACTACATAAGTTAACAGATAAAAGCAAAAAAAAACAAGATATAGAAATATTTAAGTAGATACCAGAATGTCAAGAAGCATTTGATTGTCTGATAGAAATGTTTACCACAGCACAGGCACTAGCCATCTTTATTTTCAATCTACCATTCATATGAAAAACAGATGCAAGCTCTAAAGATTTAGGAGCTGTCCTCAGTCAAGTACAGCATGGACAGGAAAAAGTGATCGCCTATGCTAGTAGAGGCTTAAGAAAATCAGAAAGGAATGACAGCAAATACAGTGCATTCAAGTTGGAACGGCAATGGAGAATTTTAAAGATTATTTAATTTACAAAATGTTTATAGTTAGAACCGACCACAGCCCTCTCAGGTATCTAGGCAATGCAAATGTCCAGGCTATAGAGCAATGTTGGCTTGCCCAGTTAGCAGAATTAACTTTTGAGGACTATTATAAAACCAGCATATAGAACATACATAGCAGCTGATACACTTTTGAGAATTCTACAAAAAGAAGAGCCAGAAATAGAAGATACAGAAAAAGAAGTCTTAAAAATAGAACCATAAGAGATAAGGTATATGCTTTGGAAAAAAGAAAAAAAGAAAACTGCTGCATGTGTGATAAAAAGGAATGCACAAACACTCCTAGACTATACCAAAGATATATCAAAAATTCAACAATAATCAGATACAGATTTAATGTGATTTTAAGAGGAAATGCAGAAGACAATAAACCCAATAGGTCAAAATGGAGTTTGCCACCAAAGAAATTATGGCATCAGAGAGACAAATTAATATTTAAAGAGAGCTTAAGGTACATAAAAATTATGGATGCGAGAGAAAAGGATGAAATAATGCAATTCATAGTACCAACTTACCTTACCTGAGAAGTTTTCAAAGCAAGATTATACATATGCAGGGCACTTTTCAGAAGAAACCACACTGAGAAATATAAGGAGAGATTATTATTAGCTGAACACGAACAGAGATATATAGAGCTAGATAAAGAGTTGTGAAAGCTGTAGTATAGTGAAAGAAAAGGTACCCAGAGAAAGAGCCAAATTACATCAGTTCAAAGCTAATTAACCTTCTGAAATTCTAGCGATAGATTAAAGATTACATCCTACTAGAACCTAGCCAGAATATAATAGAGAATGTATTAGTGCTAAGTGCTTACAGATATGTTCACACATTTCACATTAGCCATACCAACCAAGGAACAAACTGCATTAACAACTGCAAAAGATATATTGTACCAAAGGATAGTACATTACAGATGTCCATTCAGGATACATACAGCTCAAGGGCAAAACTTTGAGTCTGAAATGATCAAAGAGGTCTGTAGGTTGCATGATATTACTAAGACCAGGACTACCCCATAACATCCCAAGGGTAACCCATGCAGAGAAAGATTTAACCAAGTGATGAGAAGCCTAATTGTGTGAATGTTTGAGGGAAATATACGTAAGAATTTAACAAAATGAATATGAGGCTTTACTTTTAAGAAGTCATCATAAATTGAGAATGTGAATGTAAATTGTTTACCTGTTCTTTGATACCAGTATTAGAGATAAAAATGATCAGTTGCAACAAGTCATTGTAGACATACTTGCACAATAAGGAACACAATTGACATAGAATTTGGACAATCGGGAGCAGGTAGAGGGAGCTAGTTTCTCTTTCTAATTTACTTAAAGAATAGAATAGTAGGAATGAAGAAAGAAGGAAAGAAAGAAGGGATGAAGAAACAACTGGCCAGCAACGAAAGGCTAAAGAAAAAAGAAGAAAGATTTGTGACAATTCACAAATAAATAATATATTTTGATAAGCCAGGTCTGAGCTCAATCAAGGATGTAGTAAATACTATTAGAAAGAAAAGAAAAATTAAAAAGAAATAGAGTAAAAGAGAAAAAGAGATACTTGCCAATAATTGTCATCCACCACACATTGTCTTGAGTACTAAAATAGAATTACAAGCAAATTATCAGTTCTTACAAATTGAAACACGTGACTACATATATAGTTTTAAGAAAATATTTATACTTATCTAAATTTATACCACTGAAGTCGTTCTTTTAATATTCTATGGTAAACTGCATCTCTGTGAAACATTCCATCTATTACTTGCTGTCACGACTACATAGATAACACTGGGCCACGTCCCGTCTTCTCAGAGATCAGTTTACACAAATATTTAATTAAGCTAAGGAAAACCAGCAGTTCCATTATTTTAAAATTAATTATTTAGCTGTTCCTTAGCTTTTTAAATTTTTTTCTATCAAATAATATTGTTTCTTTCACACACACACTCTCTATTGTATTTCCTGACTGATTTGTGATTTTTCAAAGTATTTAGGCCTCAAATTCAAGGCATCAGCAGCATAGTTCTGCTTCTCCTTCAGCTCTTCTCAGCATTCTTGCATGGTGTTCTAAAGTGTTAGTATTTTATGACTGTGAAACTCCTGCTTTCAGTGATGGTATGCTTAAAATAGTGCTTATCATAGCTTTTCTAAATGGCTTCATGTTTCTTAATTTAAACCACCCTGCTCATGTACTTGGGTAAATAAAATATTTTTGAGACCATTAAAATCTTCTTTCAACTCAGATAAATAAAATCATTTGTGATTTTTCTGTTATAGGCATAATTACACAGGCCTCATAGCATCGTAACTTCAGGAAAGCTACTCTGTTTCCATGGTGTTCTCCTGGTTATGGCGTCCCTGGTTACCAGTTTCTATGCTTCTGTAGTTGACATTCAATAAATCTCTTGGAAACACACTCTGTGCCAAAATTTAAAAAAAATATTTTTTTCTAAAAGAAACCATTTCAGATCATCTTCTGGCCATTTCAATAGCAATCCCAAATGTCCTGAGGTATTTGTTTTAATTTAAATAATGTAGAAGGGCTCTAGGCACAACTGGACAAATAAGAAATATGTTATACAATAGTTAACTCTAAAAATAATCTTGGCCAGGTCTTCTAATTCCTTTACCTGACCACCACCAGCAAACATGTAGATTTTATTAGATTCATGTGAGTTTTAGGGTCTGTGGCACTGGGTCTACCAAGTGCTTTTCCAGTTTTAAGATTAAGGTTGGAGCCTCTCCTCAGGTTGCCAACCCAAATTGCTGCACTTTTGAATTTTTAAATTGCTTGCTTTGTATTTTTAATATTTAAATTGTGCCTTCAGCATCATTAGCAGGGCCTGTAATTGTCATAACATGCTGAGGCTTGCCTAAGACCCTGGTGCCATGAATTGCCTCCATAAACTCAGTAGCAGAAATCCCCAGGGTTGCCGCTGCTCCATCTGGCTAGCTGTGCGGCAACAGTGTTATTATTTATTTTTTGCAGTTGGCCCCAATCAATCGCGGGATGCTGGTGTAGCAATGCCAGCCTCAAATGGCATCTGCTCCAGGTCCCAACCACATACCCCTGCCTCCTTTCAGCTGCCAGGAGCTCCCAAAACTTCCACGGCTCTCTAGTAGCCACCCAGCACCAGCCAATGTCAGGGGGAGGACCAGGAGCAATCGCAGCAGTCACCACAGCCACTCATTCTTGCTCCCACCTGACATCAGCTCTCCCTGCTTCAACATGGCACCACTGCCACCTGTACCTTGAATCGTGGCATGAAGCCTCCTCAATTTCAAATGCTCCATAAAACCACCTCAACTGCAGCCACCACTGCATCCCTCTGGCCCTCTAAAATTTTTTAAAGAAAGTCACGGCCATGGTCTTTAAACCTCTACAGGCCCCCTCAGCCCCTCTAAAGTATTTTTTTAATTGGGTCAATTTGGGCTTTTAAGCCCCAGCAGAGCAATGTGGATACTCCAACAGCCATCAGCAGCACAGCAAACTACCTCAGGGCAGGACATAGTAGGCACAATAGGCAGATAAATATGTATTGTATTTTTTATTACCCCATTCACATTAAAGTAGAAATTCCTCTGCACCAGGTCACTGTCAGCTCCATCCTCTGAAGAAGAGGTAGCCCACTGCAGGTCTTACAAACCCAGTGATGTAGCTTTGAACATAGAGACACCTCAATCAACTGCGACAAGGGGGACCAGGCTCTCAAAGAGAATTCTTCAAAAAAGTTATTAAAAGAGTAAAATAAGCAGAATCAAGTCAGACAGGAGCTGACCCCAAAAGGTCAAAGTCCCAACTCCTTTCCATTAAAGGAGAAAAATCCACAGCAGGAGACAATAACCAAAAATCCATGAGAATTGATGGTGATTGAGGATGATAAACAGCTTCAGTAGAACACACCATCTGCAGCTCCCACATGGGAGAGTAAAACCCAAACCTCAATCCACTAAATCTGTACTGGATCTCCCCCATAATTTAGTTCTTTCTTTTTGGGAGGGAAATCAAAGGTTCCCTACATAGGATTGGGAAGAAGAATGACATGTTGGACCTAGTGCTTCCATTGCTTTTGTTTTGTAGCCTTATGAGTCTTCCCCATGTCCAGATTACCTTCCGCTCACTGGATTATTTATATACAAGCTGGTCAGTCACAATCATAACCTATTGGGTTCTGTTTCTTCTTTTTTGCTGGGGACGCTATAATTTATGTTGAGTTCAGCATCCCCAATCATTTTTAAAATTGGCTCCTATACCTGTAGATACTGTTTAAAGTGGGTTTAGTGGAATCTCATAGGTGCTGGTCTTGTAATATGAACAGCACATTATTATCTCATTTGCTTTTTTATTACTTTTTACTCAAAAGTTTTGGAATGAATTATGAAATAAGATATCAGACTTTTTAAATATTACTTGTCAACTTAACTTATAAAATTATTCTTACATCAGTGGCATTGCAAACTCACCTAACATTTTCACAGTGTAAACTAATAGATCTTTTACATCCTACTGCTATCAAAAGTTATTCTTAACAATTGGAAGAATAGAAAATTGCTTAATTTTCACTTCTTCTAGAACTCAGTATGTATGTTCTAAAAATATGAAAAAAATAGCAGCTATTAAATATAATAGTGTATCTAAGAGGATGGAAATATGTGTCCAATAGAATTTTACTAAACACATTTTTCTATACTTTTGTTTATTAAGTTGGACATATTACTATTCAATATAATGCATACTAAAGTATAGCTCCTCTTTCTTTAATAGCTTTGCAATATATTTATATATTTTTATTATTGTTGAATACAAATTAATAAAAACATTTGAAATGGAGGGAGGTCAGAGAGGTACCTAGATGTCTGCTGAAGGACTGTACAATAGATCCTTGGAGATTGGAGTAGTGCTGTAGGATTGGAAAAGAGTGGTTATGCTCTCATTTTACAAAGGTGGCAGAAGGAAAATTAACAAAATAATAGTGAACTATTTACAGTCTGATGGGTTGCTGGTCCGAGACAACACAGTTTCTAGGGCTGAGCATTCAGGACAAACAAAAATAGGAAATGAGATGAAATTTCCTATTTCATTTCATTTCATTCTCCAAGCAAAAGCATTGAAAATCCAACAAAATTTAGTTGGTTTTCATATTTTGTTTTGAAAATGAAAAAAATAGATCCAATGGGCCTAGGCCCAGGCCTGAAGCTGGGGTCTCACCTAGGGGATAGGATGCCCAAAGCAGGAGCAAAGGCCTATGCCTGAGTGCAATGACAGGGATGGGACTGAGTCAGGGTCCTCATATTGACATAGGCCATGGTCCAAGGAGGAGCCATGGGCTACACACTAGCAAAATGCCGGTGCCTTGGTCAAAACCCCAAATTTGAATAAACCTAACCTGCTCCAGCATAAGAACATAAGAAATTTCCATGCTGGGTCAGACCAAGGGTCCATCGAGCCCAGCATCCTGTTTCTAACAGAGGCCACACCAGGCCACAAGAACCCGGCAAGTACCCAAAAAGCAAGAAAATCCCATGCCACCAATGCCAGCAATAGCAGAGGCCATTCCCTAAGTCATTGTTGATCCAGGCCTTATGCTCAAGCCTGGGCCTAAGCCAGGTCCCAATGCTGGGACCTCACCTTGGACCCAAACTGGATTCTGGGGTGTGATCCAGAGGCCAGGTCCCAATGCTTGGGCTTCAACCTAGACCAGGACCCAAGTCCAGCTCTGACACCTTGGCCCAGTACAGAGACTGGGACATAATGCCAGGACCTCAGCCCTGACCTAGGCCCAATGCCGGGACCCAGCCTGGAGACTAGGTCCTGGTGCCTGAACCACGACCCTGACCCAAGCCCAACACTGGGATCCAGCCTTGCGCGCGCCGATCCTGGATTTTAGAAGATATGCGCGGCTACGCGCGTATCTACTAAAATCCAGTGTACTTTTGTTTGCGACTGGTGCGCCAACAAAAGTACGCGAACACGCATTTTTTAAAAATCTACCCCTAAGTGAACTTAAAGCAGGTAATGGACTTCTCCTCCAAGAACTTATCCAATCCTTTTTTAAACACAGCTATACTAACTGCACTAACCACATCCTCTGGCAACAAATTCCACAGTTTAATTGTGTGCTGAGTAAAAAAGAACTTTCTCCGATTAGTTTTAAATGTGCCCCATGCTAACTTCATGGAGTTCCCCCTAGTCTTTCTATTATCCGAAAGAGTAAATAACCGATCACATCTACCTGTTCTAGACCTCTTATGATTTTAAACATCTCTATCATATCCCCCCTCGGCCGTCTCTTCTCCAAGCTGAAAAGTCCTAACTTCTTTAGTCTTTCCTCATAGGGGAGTTGTTCCATTCCCCTTATCATTTTGCTAGCCCTTCTCTGTACCTTCTCCATCGCAAGTATATCTTTTTTGAGATGCGGTGACCAGAATTGTACACAGTATTCAAGGTGCAGTCTCACCATGGAGCAATACAGAGGAATTATGACATTTTCCGTTTTATTCACCATTCCCTTTCTAATAATTCCCAACATTCTGTTTGCTTTTTTGACTGCCGCAGCACACTGAACCGATGATTTCAATGTGTTATCCACTATGACACCTAGATCTCTTTCTTGTTGTAGCACCTAATATGGAACCTAACATTGTGTAATTATAGCATGGGTTATTTTTCCCTATATGCATCACCTTGCACTTATCCACATTAAATTTCATCTGCCATTTGGATGCCCAATTTTCCAGTCTCACAAGGTCTTCCTGCAATTTATCACAATCTGCTTGTGATTTAACTACTCTGAACAATTTTGTGTCATCTGCAAATTTTATTATCTCACTCATCGTATTTCTTTCCAGATCATTTATAAATATATTGAAAAGGAAGGGTCACAATACAGATCCCTGAGGCACTCCACTGTCCACTCCCTTCCACTGAGAAAATTGTCCATTGAATCCTACTCTCTGTTTCCTGTCTTTTACTCACTCAAAGATGAGATTTGGGCAAGGGTCTCTCAACGTAGCTTGATGTTGAGAGTCCATCAAGCTAGGTTGAGAGACCCTTGCCCATATCTCATCCTTGAGTGAGTTTCCTCACTCCGAAGGCCAGCAAATCTTCACAAGAGACCACTGTTCTGTTTGTACGTCTCATGTAGAATGTGAAAGCGGCCCCTAACCCCCTACACTCTTACCTAATCCCCACCTCGAGTTACTAGGTGGGCCTACCCTAGGGATACAAATACCTATCTACGGGACATGCTATTATGGCCAGTCTCTCTCTCTCTCTCTCTCTCTCTCTCTCTCTCTCTCTCTCATCATTGAAAAACAGGTCCCCCAGTGGTTGAATGCAGGAAATACATCAGGTTTGGCACTTATCACAGCATATGAAGTGGTATTGCAATGTGCACTAACTTATCTCTTCGCACAGGTAATTATTGCAAAAAATACTATATTAGCATAAAACACACCCCTTTTGCTATCGCATGCGGTACTTACCGCATTTTGATAAATCCAGGCCTAAATTATTAGATATCAAAAAATTAAATATCTTCCACTCTATGATTGTGTAATATTCAATTCTGTAATAAAGGAGCCTGAAGTTTGAATGTCCAAACAGTAACTTTTGTGTTCCAGTGTAGGGTAGGGATGTGAATCGTTTTTTGACGATTTAAAATATCGTCCGATATATTTTAAATCATCAAAAAATCGTTAGGGCCACGATACAATACCAATTCCCCCGATTTATCGTTAAAAAATCGTAAATCGGGGGAAGGGGGAGGGCAGGAAAACCTGCACACTAAAACCCCCTAAAACCCACCCCCGACCCTTTAAATTAAATCCCCCACCCTCCCGAACCCCCCCCCCAATGCTTTAAATTACCTGGGGATCTGGCGGTGGTCCAGAACGGCGGCGGTCCGGAACGGCCCCCTCAATAGAATCGTGTTGTCTTCAGCCGGCGCCATTTTTCAAAATGGCTGCCGCAAAATGGCGGCGGCCATAGACAAAAACGATTCGACGGAGGAGTTCGTTCCGGACCCCCGCTGGACTTTTGGCAAGTCTTGTGGGGGTCAGGAGGCCCCCCCAAGCTGGCCAAAAGTTTCCTGGGAGTCCAGCGGGGTTCCGGGAGCAATTTCTTGCCGCAAATTGTTTTCGTACGGAAAATGGCGCCGGCAGGCGATCGAGTGCAGGAGGTCGTTCAGCGGCGGTCCGGAACCCCCGCTGAACGACCTCTTGCACTCGATCTCCTGCCGGCGCCATTTTCCATACGAAAACAATTTGCGGCAAGAAATTGCTCCCGGAACCCCGCTGGACTCCCAGGAAACTTTTGGCCAGCTTGGGGGGGCCTCCTGACCCCCACAAGACTTGCAAAAGTCCAGCGGGGGTCCGGAACGACCTCTTCTGTCGAATCGTTTTTGTCTATGGCCACCGCCATTTTGCGGCGGCCATTTTGAAAAATGGCGCCGGCTGAAGACAACACGATTGTATTGAGGGGGCCGTTCCGGACCGCCGCCGTTCTGGACCACCGCCGGATCCCCAGGTAATTTAAAGCATTGGGGGGGGGTTCGGGAGGGTGGGGGATTTAATTTAAAGGGTCGGGGGGGGGTTTTAGGGGGGTTTAGTGTGCCGGCTCACGATTTTAACGATTTTTCACGATAGTTTACACACCCAAACGGCAACAATACGATTCCCTCCCCCTCCCAGCCGAAATCGATCGTTAAGACGATCGAGGACATGATTCACATCTCTAGTGTAGATTGTTATTGTTCAATGTTTAATGTTATTGATTGTTATTGTTCAATGTTTAATGTTCTATGTACAAAACCCCGGTCTAACCTCCCAGACCAGGGCAACCTTTTCGTTACTTGTAAACCGGAATGATTTGTATTGCATACAGGAATTCCGGTATATAAAAATTAAAAATAAATAAATAAATAAATAGTGTAGGGTGTTTAACTGCCTATTTTGTTTGTCCAATGTTTAGTAGGGATGTTCATTCATTTATAACGAATGTGCAAAAGGCAGGGAATAAGGTTGATTTGTTTCCTTTGAGTGAGTCAAAAAATGAATTGGGGTTCACAAATGAAACAAACCTTGGGGTAGATTTATCAAAATGAGGTAAGTACCGCATGCGATAGCAAAAGGGGTGTGTTTTATGCTAATATAGCATTTATTGCTATTACCTGTGTGAAGAGCTAAGTTAGTGCAAATTGCAATACCATGTTCAGATTCTGCAATAAGTGCCAGACCTGTTGTATTTCCTTCATTCAACCACTAGGGGACCATTGTTAATGGTCCTAGACATGAGAGAGAGAGAGAGAGAGAGAGAGAGAGAGAGAGAGAGAGAGAGAGAGAGAGAGAGAGAGAGAGAGACTGGCCATAATATCATGGCCCATAGGTAGGTATTTGTATCCCTATGGTAGGCCCACCTAGTAACTCGATGTGGGGTTTAGGTAAGAGTGTAGGGGGTAGGGGCCACTTTGACATTCTACATGACACCTACGAACAGAACAGTGGTCTCTTGTGAAGATTTGCTGGCCTTCGGAGTGAGGAAACTCACTCCATGATGAGATTTGGACAAGGTTCTCTCAACCTAGCTTGAGGAACTCTCTACCTGGGTAACATCAAGCTAGTTTGAGAGAACCTTGCCCAAATCTCATCTTGGAGTGAGTTTCCTCACTCCGAAGGCCAGCAAATCTTCACAAGAGACCACTGTTCTGTTCGTAGGTGTCATGTAGAATATCAAAGTGACCCCTACCCCCTACACTCTTACCTAAACCCCACCTCGAGTTACTAGGTGGGCCTACCATAGGGATACAAATACCTACCTATGGGCCATGATATCATGGCCAGTCTCTCTCTCTCTCTCTCTCTCTCTCTCTCTCTCTTCCTTCCGCATCAGTTCACCTGAAATAGTCCTTACAGGAGACATCACAAATGGCAATGAAACCTTACCTGGCAGCTAACACAATCCAAAGAGGTGCAGTTAAAATCAGCATTATGGCTGTGTGATAGCTCTTCACAGACAGGCTAACCCAGCCCACTCTCTGCCCCTAACTCCTCCAATTTTCTGAATTTGCATCATCACATGCGTTAACGGGGCTTTTCGCATGCGATAAGCTCTTATCGCTTTTTGATAAATGACCCCCCTTATTTGTTGCATTAATTTTAAATGAATTCATTGGGCTTAGGCCTTGGCCTCAGGCTAGGGACTTGTCTAGGGCATAAGCTGAAGCACACATTAGGGGCCATGTTCTGCACCCAAGCACAATGCTGGTGTATCAGCTTAGACCAAGAACTAGGTCTGAATCTGGGGCTTCGCATAAGGCATAGGCTGAGGTCCAAAGTAGGGGCTGCATCCTAGGCCCTAGCATAATACTGGGGTCTCAAATTAGGCCCAGGTCAAAGTAGGAGCTTAGCTGAGTTCTCCATCAAACTTACCAGATCCATAGGGTATATGTGGGCCTGGTTAGGACCCGAAGCCAGGTCCTCTGCCTATGATAGAGCTTGGACACATACCCAATGCTGTGGCCTAGTCTGAAAGTTGAGTCATAACACTGGGGCCTCAATCCAGACCAGGCTCATTGCCCTTGAGGATGGGTCCCTATGCCTATGCTTTGACTTAGGCTGAAGCCTATGTCCAGGGTCAGTGCCCTGGCATGGCCTGGAGGCCAATTCATTACAGTGGGGTCTCAACTCCAACCAAGGTCCAATGCCAGGGCCTGGCCCAGAAAATGGATCTGGGCTCAATGCCATGGCTCATCCCAGAGGCCAGGTACTAACACCTGGGCCTCAGCATAATCCAGAGCCCTGACGAGGTAGCCCAACCCAAATGTCAGTTAGTGACATGAGGGCCATGACCGGGACCCATATATAATGCCGTGTCCTGACCTGGATGCTGGGTTCTGATTCATGTGCCTTGGCCTATGGCAATGCCCAGACTCAGGCCCAACATTGATGTTTCAGTCTGTACCCAGTCCAATAAGAACATAAGAAATTGACATGCTGGGTTAGACCAAGGGTCCATCAAGCCCAGCATCCTGTTTCCAACAGAGGCCAAACCAGGCCACAAGAACCTGGCAATTACCCAAACACTAAGAAGATCCCATGCTACTGATGCAATTAATTTCAGTGGCTATTCCCTAAGTAAACTTGATTAATAGCAGTTAATGGATTTCTCCTCCAAGGACTTATCCAAACCTTTTCTGAACCCAGCTACACTAACTGCACTAACCACATCCTCTGGCAACACATTTCAGAGCTTTATTGTGCATTGAGTGAAAAAGAATTTTTTCTGATTAGTCTTAAATGTGCTACTTGCTAACTTCATGGAATGCCCCCTAGTCCTTCTATTATTCGAAAGTGCAAATAACTAGTTCACATCTACTCGTTCAAGACCTCTCATGATCTTAAAGACCTCTATCATATCCCCCCTCAGCCATCTCTTCTCCAAGCTGAACAGCCCTAACCTCTTCAGCCTTTCCTCATAGTGCAGCTGTTCCATCCCCTTTATCATTTTAGTTGCCCTTCTCTGTATCTTCTCCATCGCAACTATATCTTTTTTGAGATGCGGCAACCAGAATTGGACAGAATTCAAGGTGCAGTCTCACCATGGAGCAATATAGAGGCATTATGGAATTTTCCATTTTCTTAAGCATTCCCTTCCTAATAATTCCTAACATTGTGTTTGCTTTTTTGACTGCTGCAGCACACTGAGCCGACATTTTAAAGTATTATCCACTATGATGCCTAGATCTTTTTTTCCTGGGTGGTAGCTCCTAATATGGAACCTAACATTGTGTAACTACAGCAAGGGTTATTTTTCCCTATATGCAACAAGTTGCACTTATCCATATTAAATTTCATCTGCCGTTTAGATGCCCAATCTTCCAGTCTTGCAAGGTCCTCCTGTAATGTATCACAATCCGCTTGTGATTTAACTACTCTGAATAATTTTGTATCATCCGCAAATTTGATAATCTCACTCGTCATATTCCTTTCCAGATCATTTATTTATATATATATATATATATATATATATATATATATATATATATAGTGAAAAGCACCGGGCCAAGTACAGATCCCTGAGGCACTCCACTGTTCATCCTTTTCCACTGAGGAAATTGACCATTTAATCCTACTCTCTGTTTCCTGTCTTTTAACCAGTTTGTAATCCACGAAAGGACATCGCCTCCTATCCCATGACTTTTTATTTTTCTTAGAAGCCTGTCATGAGGGACTTTGTCAAACGCCTTCTAAAAATCGAAATACACTACATTTACCGGTTTACCTTTATCCACATGTTTATTAACCCCTTCAAAAAAATGAAGCAGATTTGTTAGGCAAGACTTCCCTTGGGTAAATCCATGTTGACTGTGTTCCATTAAACCACGTCTTTCTGTATGTTCTATGATGCAATGGCCCAGACTATATGCTCTACAATGCAGTGGCAAAGCCTAGAGGCCAGGTCCTGATGGCTGGGCCTCAGCCTAGAGTCAGTCCCAGGCCTGGAGTCCAAGCCTCAGATCAGCTCCAATGAGTCCAATATCCTCATCTTTTCTTCTTCAACTGATGTCATTCACTGGGGTCACACTGGATTTATGTAACTTTAGCTTGACCCCAGTGGATGCTGTCAATTGAAGAAGAAACAAAGAGAATGTTGGAGACATCGGAGGCCCAGGTGTATGATATGGTCTTCAGGCCAGGCCCCGGTATCAGGTCTAGGTGTGTATCAAGGCCCCTCTGTTAGGACTCTGCCTCTGGGCTTGGATGTGGCATTGTGCCTGGGCCCGGGCTCCAGCTTCAGATGAGGACAAGGCATCAGACTCATGTAGGCTGAAGCTGAGGTCACTGTGACCAACCATGGCCTTGGTCTATGCAAGGCGAAGGCTTCGACCTGGACCTAGGCTAGGATAAGTTGTCAGAACACGGCTTCTGGAAGCACTCCGTTGTTGCACATCAGTCTGAGCTGAGAATCTGGTTTGGGACCGGACCTTTTGGCCAGGCCACAGCATGGGGCTTTGACCTGTGCTCCAGACTAGGCTGAGGTGTCAGCCTTGTGAAAGCCTTTCCGAGGTTGTGGCAACCTCTCATGGCATTGGTCTATACAAGGCCGAGGCTTTGGCCTGAGCCTAGGTTTCACCAATGGTCCTGGAATTATGTTGAGTGGGTGGGAGGCCATGGGAGGCCTCGCTTTTGGGTTTTTTGCCGTTTCTCTTTTTTTTTAATGTTTGATTCATGTTTTTTATACAAATTAAAAGAATCAAGCATGCCGTGAATGAAATTTATGGGAAATAAACCTCGCAAATATGAACTGAAAACAAAAATGAATTACGTAAGAGATATTACAATCAAAATAACCAGAAATTATATAGAGCAGAAGTGGCCATCTCTGGTCCTCAAAAACTACAAACAGGCCAGGTTTTCAGAATATCCACAATGAATATGCATGAGATAGATTTGTGTTCAATGGAGGAAGTGTATGCAAGTCTACCACATGGTGGATATCATGAAAATCTAAGCTGTTTGTGGACCTCGAGGACCGGAGTTGAACACCCCTGATACAGAGCTTTCTAAAGTATGGATGACTAAATATTTTAAACACAATATATGCTGGCATACACTATAATGTCTGCATGTAAATTGGCTTTTATCCTGACTTTCATTCACATTTGTCAGTAATGTAGAACTAACCAAACTGTCCCTATGTTTTTTGGGCTTATTTAATGCAAATATAGGTGATTCAGAAAACACTTTATGGGACTGTAAAGTATTCCTATGTTTCAAAATAAGGAGTGTTTGGATATAAAGGTAATTAACCATTCTTATTTAGATTTTGTTTGAAAAATGTTATATTGCTTTATTTTTGTTTGATTTTATTAAACTTTATAGAAATACAACATGTGCCAATAGTGATATAATCATCTCAAGTAACCTAAAGAAAAGCAAAGATCACCAAAATAGTGGCATATTCACTACAAAATACCTAATACACTTAGGGCACAATATTCAGCCATATCGGGCTAAGTAACTTAGCCATTTATAATATATCTGGCTAAGCTAAAAGGGATATTTAGCAGCATGGCTAAAAGATAGTTGGATAAGTCCTGCTGAACATGCTTCGAATATGCCATGCTTAAAGAGCAAAAAATCAACAGCAACAGTGGCATGAACACCCAAGGTATAGAGAGCACAATGCATAGCAAACAATGCAGAGATAACAAAACCCTCAATGCATAGAGTACAGGGTATGGCAAACAACATAGCGGCATACAAAAAAAAACAAGAGGTAGAGTTTGTGCATGACAAACAGCACATAGACATCAAAATCCCAAGAGGTAGCATGTGTCATATTGAAAACAGCTTGGAAGCATCAAACCTCCAAAGGCATAGAATGAGGGGTATGACAAACATCACAGAAGTATCAAAACCACCAATAAAATAAATGTGGGGTATGTCAAACAGCACAGAAGCATCCAACCCCTCAAGAGGTATAATGTGATATGCAAATAGCACTGAGGCTTCAATACCTCAAGGCTTACATGTTATGACAAACAATAGGATATTGTCATGACAAAGGAGCAAAGGACATCAACAATAATGCATAAGTACACAAAGACATGGTTATGTTCTGTATGTCTAGAGTTAGACAGTGGGCCCCTGGGTCGTGGTAAAGGTAGACTCCATCCACATGGAGGAGCCCTATGATGACTCACCACGACAGGTGGAATCTCAGTGATGATGGACAACAGAGAAATAACTTTATTATATTGCAATGATACCCAAGAGAATGGGTAATGAACTTAGTCCAAGATGTAGGACCTGCAAGCAGGTCTTTTCCGATGATAGCCCGCAGCCCGGGATGGTCCTGGAAATACTTCCTCTCAGTGGTGCTTGTATAGGATATCTCTGGTAGAGGCCTGTAGTGCAGAATAGGCTGGAGATAGTAGATGGATATACACAAGGTAATAGAGAGCCGGTGATAACCCGCTGCGGGGGTGCCCTGAAGAATACCTCCTCTTGCTGGTGTTTGTGCAGGCGATATCCGGTAGTGGTCCGCAGCATGGGGTAGGCTGGATGCCGGTGGAAAGTTGCACAAGATGGTATGGATCCGGTAGTGGTCCGCAGAGTGGGGTAACCCGAGAAACCACATAGTGCAGATAGAGGCAGGTGGAGAGCAGGCACTGTACTCACTCAGCACTGAAGAAGTAGATTGAAGCATAAGTACTGAGAAGACCTGGAATGGAGCAGGGCCAGGTAGTCCAAGGAACAATGCAGGACTCACTGAAAGAGAGCAGAGGCAGTGAGAGAGGCCCTCCGAGGAGCAGATAGCCCTGAGTGTGAGTGAGGCCCCCGAGGAGCGGGTACTGAGAACCCTCAGACAGGAAAAGCAACCAGAGTCGCAGGAAGGTGGAATAAGCAGGACTGGAATCATTGCTAACTCATCGTACTGAAGGTCAGCTGAGCTTAAGTAGTAGAAGTGGTTGACGCCCCCGAGGTTCCCGCCATGACGCACTGAAGAAGGGGCCAGGCGTGCGCGCGCGTTCCCTAGTTTACCCCGGAAGCAAGATGGCTGCCAAGAGTGCCCACGCCGTCCCGGGAATGCCATGAGGGTCGGCGTGGAGAAGCGGAGACGGCTTTCTTCCCCAGACTGGAAGCAGAGGAGAGAAAAGAGGTGAGCAGTAGAGGTTGCAGCCGCCTGTGACCGACGGGCGCAACAGACACAATAAAGAGCAAAACAGTGATAGCAGTGGCAAGAGTTTTCCAGACTAATATGAGAGGGTCAGGAGCATCTTAGGCTGTAACAATGGCTGATTAACACAGCAAGGAACACAGCCAAGAAAGAGGTCAGTTGGGAGAAGAAACATGCATTTTTTTCTTATTTTCCACATTTTATTTTTGCAGATAAAAAACACCAGTATATCCAACAGAGAAGCAGAGCAGGAGAAGTAGGCCAGGTAAAGAAAGAGCAAAGTTCATTGTACAACCAGGCAAGAGGTGAAATAGGAGGACATATTTGTAATGCTTTATTTTTCTTCAACAATTTATTTTTCTGGGGACAAAATACCCCTCTGTATCCAACAGAGAAATAGGATGTGAGAACTAGGCCAGGATTATAAGTGGTTCAAAAAAAAGCAAGATGAATTCCACAACAAGGAAAGATGTGAGGCAGAAGGAAAAACTTATAATTGTTTTTCTTTTTTGGTTTACTGAAGAGGATGTTGGGGAGATAACGGTTCTGGAGAAGGTTTTCATGGGTAATGATTCAGATGGACTGAACAAAATCACGGTGAACCTAGAAGATGTGGTAGGCCTGATTGACAAACTGAAGAGTAGTAAATCAGCTGGACAGATGATAAATACCCAAGGGTTCTGAAAGAACTAAAAAATGAAATTTTAGATCTATTAGTAAAAATTTGTAACCTATCATTAAAATCATCCATTGTACCTGAAGACTGGTGGGTGGCTAATGTAACCCAAATATTTAAAAAGGGCTCCAGGGGTGATCCGGGAAGTTACAGACCGGTTAACCTGTCTTCAGTGCCAGGAAAAATAGTGGAAAGTGTTCTAAATATCAAAATCACAGAACATAAAGAAAGACATGGATTAATTGAACAAAGTCAGCATGGCTTTACCCAGGGCAAGTCTTGCTTCACAAATCTGCTTCACTTTTTTGAAGGCATTAATAAACCTATAGATAAAGGTGAACCAGTAGATGTAGTGTATTTGGATTTTCAAAAGGCATTTGACAAAGTTCCTCATGAGAGACTTCTAGCAAAAGTAAAAAGTCATGGGATAGGTGGCGAAGTACTTAAGTGGATTACAAACTGGTTAAAAGACAAGAAACAGAGAGTAGGATTAAATGGACAATTTTCTCAGTGGAGGGGAGTGGGCAGTGGAGTGCCTCAGGGATGTGTACTGGAACCTGTGCTTTTCAATATATTTATAAATGATCTGGAAAGGAATACGATGAGTGAGGTAATCAAATTTGCAGATGATACAATTTTTTTCAGAGTAGTTAAATCACAAGTGGAGTGTTATAAATTATAGGAAGACCTTGTGAGACTGTAAAATTGGGCATCCAAATAGCAGATGAAATTTATTGTGGATAAGTGCAAGGTGATGCATATAGCGAAAAATAACCCATGCTATATGTGGCGCTGGAGGTGGATTTTTGGGCTGAGGTGGGGTTGACGCAACTCGTAGGGTCCCCACCGTCAGCAGGTGGAGTGAACTGAAGCTAAAGGCCACTGGAGCTTCACCTATACCAGCCCATGTTCCCCTTGGATTGAGCCTTTGGGTGCCGGGACCGGCAGGACTTAGGCGGGCCTTGAGGTAGAACAACAAAGGTGAACACTTCAGCTCAGAAACAGCAGCCAGCAGGTGGCGTAGCATTATCCTGGACTGGTCCCAGTACAGGAACTCAAGCACCAAGGAATGAGGTTTGACTGAAGGTGCTTGAGCAGAGAAAGGCTGGAGCCTTGAGAGTCCAAGTCCAGAGGATAGGGACAGAGGTGTCACTATCAAACTCGAATGAGAGCTAGCGGCAATGGAAAGATGAAGCATGTAATCATAGAATTCTGGACACAAAGAGTCTATAGCACAGCCATTCGTAGTAATGGTCAGAGCACAGAGAAGGCAGGTGTGGTCAGGCATAGCAGTAGTCAAGGCACGGAAAAGGAGAGTGGTCAGGCGTAGCAATGATCAAGACATGGAGAAGGCAATCATAGTCAGGAGTAGCAGTGGTCAAGGCATGGAGAAGGCAGGTGTGGTCAGGCATAGCAGTGGTCAAGGCACGGAGAAGGCAATCATAGTCAGGTGTAGTAGTGGTCAAGGCACGGAGAAGGCAAGCGTGATCGGACATAGCAGAGGACAGGCTCGGAGAAGACAGGCAAGGTCGGACGTGGCAGAGGTCAGGCTTGGAGAAGGCAGGCAAGGTTGGATGTAGGAGAGGTTAGGCTTGGAGAAGGTAGGCATGATTGGATGTAGCAGAGGTCAGCACCAGGAGATCAGTCAAAATACAGATGAGATGAACAAAGACACAGGAACTGGAAGACAGTCAGAAACATGGAACGAGGAAGCATGGAGGCAACGAGTACTCAGAACCAAACAGGGAACCGAGGAGACCTGTTGCAAAGGTAAAGCTTCAGTGCTCAGCTTGAGCTTAAATACGCTGAAGGATATGATGTCAGCATCCATGTCTGCGGCCAGGATCCCGCTGCGGGCCCTTTAAAGGTTTTACTGATGTACGCACATGCACCAAGGGAGGGGCACAGTGCTGCTGGCGGCGTCTCTCTGCGAACCCCGTGGAGAGTCCCGATGGATGGAGGCATTGTGGTTGGTAGTTCTGGGAAGTGGAGCAGGGCTGGAGGCACTGGCAGGAGCCCGAGGTTGAAGCCGGCGGCCCACTGCCACAAGCGACAGGGAGCTGGGACCTGGAGGTCGCTTGTAAAGGTGAGAGGACTGTACTGTGGGGTTGCTGCAGGCGGCGAGCGTAACAGTAACCTCCCCTTTTCTTCCCCCCTCCTGGAGGTCAGGGCTTGCCCAGATAGGCACGATGGAAGTTTAAGAGGAGGGTCTTATCCAAGATAATCCGTGCATGCTCCCAAGAATCTTCCTCAGGTCCGTAACCCTCCCAAGAGAGGAGGTACTCCCATCGGCGGCCTCTATGGAGACATCTAGGACATCATGTACTTTATTAGTAGTATCTGCTTCTGCCACCAATGGAGGTGGCTCGGGAACCCTCTGGGAAGGCTAGGATAGCACTACTGGCTTGAACAATGATACATGGAAAGTGTTATGTATGCCCAAAGAAGGAGGCAGCTGGAGCTGGTATGTCACGGGTCCAATGCGTTGGGTATTCAAGAATGGTCCCATCAACCTCAGAGTGAATCTTTGTGAAGGAATTCAGAGTCTAATATACTTGGTACTTAACCAGACTTTCTAGCCAGTAAGGAATTCAGGAGCTGCATGGCGACGACTGTCAGCAATCTTCTTGGCCCAGGAAGCAGTCTGATGTAGGTGGAGATTAGTCTGTTCCCATAATGTCTTAAGGATATCCGCAATGGCCTGTGCCTCGGGGGATGGCATGGAAAGAAGTATGGGTAGTGGTGGTGGAGGTTGTTTTCCATAGACTATTGAGAATAGAGATGTTCCAGTAGCTGTGGCGATATGAGAGTTGTGGGAGAACTCTGCCCAGGATGAGGTCTGACCAGTTGTCTTGTCGGTCATAATATATGCACACAGGAATGCATTCAAGGAGCGGTTCATCCGTTCAGCTTTCCCGTTGGCTTCGGGGTGATAGGCGGTTGTGAGGCTGATGTTGATACTGAACTTTCGGCAAAGAGAGTGCCAATACTTGGTGACCAATTGAGGACCTCGATCGGAGACAATATCAACTGGTAAACCATGCAGTCTGAAGATGTGATGAAAAACAATCGTGCTAACTCAGGTGCAGATGGTAGGCCCAGAAGGGGCACAAAATGAGCCATTTTCGAAAAACAGTCTATGGTAACCCATATCACGATATTACCCTTAGAAGGCGGCAGATCCACGATGAAGTCTGTTGACAAGTGGACCCACGGTTCTTCATGTGCTGGAAGTGGCTGTAAGAGTCCCCACGGTCACCCAACCAGGGGTTTTTGTTGTGTGCAAACATTACAGGATTTGACATATGCCTTCGCATCATAAACCAAGCTAGGCCACCAGAAGAACCGCTGGAGCAGTGCCACAGTTTGCGCTTGTCCTGAGTGACCGGCAACTTTGGAATCATGTGCCTAGTGGAGAACTCTTTCTTGGAGTCATCAGGGCACCATGGTTTTTCCCGTAGGAACCGGATGGGTACGATATTTTCAAAATCGTCAGAAATCGGGGGCTCCCCCAAAACGATAGGAAAACCCCACGATATTGTTCGTAGGGGTTCTCTTATCATTTTGGGAGAGGGCGGGGAAAAATGGCACACAAAAATAACCCCTAAACCCACCCCGACCCTTTAAAACTAATCCCTTAGCTTCCCCCACCCTCCCGACCCCCCCAAAAACATTTTACAGGTACCTGGTGGTCCAGTGGGGGACCCGGGAGCGATCTCCCGCTCCCGGGCCATCGGCTGCCACTAATCAAAATGGCGCCGATGGCCCTTTGCCCTTACCATGTGACAGGGTATCCGTGCCATTGGCCGGCCCCTGTCACATGGTAGGAGCACTGGATGGCCCACGCCATTTTTAAAGATGGCACAGGCCATCCAGTGCTCCCTCCATGTAACAGGGGTCGGCCAATGGCACGGATACCCTGTCACATGGTAAGGGCAAAGGCCATCAGCGCCATTTTTAATAGTGACAGCCGATGGCCCGAGAGCGGGAGATCGCTCCCGGGACCCCCACTGGACCACCAGGTACCTGTAAAAGCTACTCCCCGCTTTTTTGTGAATGCAAATCCTTTTTTCCACATTTCCTCTTGCCATTGAAGCTTAGAGTAATGTTGGAGTCACATTAACGTGGGCATGTTTATTGAATAAGGGTATTATCTCCAGGCAGTAGCCATCATTCCCGCGAGCCACCCACTCTTCATTCACGTGCACTAGAATTTATGGATCCACAGTGTTTATCCCACGCCCTTTTGAAGTCCTTCACAGTTCTGGTCTTCACCACTTCCTCTGGAAGGGCATTCCAGGCATCCACCACCCTCTCCGTGAAGAAATACTTCCTGACATTGGTTCTGAGTCTTCCTCCCTGGAGCTTCAACTCGTGATCCCTGGTTCTGCTGATTTTTTTCTGACGGAAAAGGTTTGTCATTGTCTTTGGATCATTAAAACCTTTCTAGTATCTGAAACTATGTATCATATCACCTCTGCTCCTCCTTTCCTACAGGGTGTACATATTTAGATTCTTCAATCTCTCCTCATAAGTCATTCGATGAAGATAATCCACCTTTCTGGTCGCCCTTCTCTGGACCGCCTCCATCTTGTCTCTGTCTCTTTGGAGATACGGTCTCCAGAACTGAACACAGTACTCCAGGTGAGGTCTCACCAAGGATCTGTACAAGGGGATAATTACTTCCCTTTTCTTACTCGATATTCCTCTTTCTATGCAGCCCAGCATTCTTCTGGCTTTAGCTATCGCCTTGTCACATTGTTTCGCCGACTTCAGATCATTAGACACTATCACCCCAAGGTCTCTCTCCTGCTCCGTGCACATCAGCCTTCCCCCCCCCCCCCCCCCCATCGAATACAGTTCATTTGGATTTCCACTCCCCATATACATGACTCTGCACTTCTTGGCATTGAATCTCAGCTGCCATATCTTTGACCACTCTTCCAGCTTCTTTAAATCCCATCTCATTCTCTCCACTCCTTCCGGCGTGTCCACTCTGTTGCAGATCTTAGTGTCATCCGCAAAAAGACAAATCTTACCTTCTATCCGCAATGTCGCTCACAGAGATATTGAACAGGACTGGTCCCAACACAGATCCTTGCGGTACACAGCTTAAAACCGCTCTCTCTTCAGAGAGAGTTCCATTTATCATCACACATTGTCTTCTGTCCGTCAACCAGTTTGCAATCCAGGCCACCACCTCAGCACTCACTCCTAAGCTTCTCATTTTATTCACCAGTCTCCTGTGCGGGACTGTATCAAAAGCTTTGTTGAAATCCAAGTAGATGACATTGAGTGCTCTTCCTTGATCCAATTCCTTGGTTACCCAGTCAAAAAAGTCAATCAGATTTGTTTGACAGGATCTTCCCCTGGTGAATCCATGCTGCGTCTGGTCCAGCAATTCTCCCGACTGTAGATATTTCACTATTCTCTCTTTCAACAGGGACTCCATTACTTTTCTCACCACAGAAGTGAGGCTAACTGGTCTGTAGTTACCAGCCTCTTCTCTGTTTCCACTCTTGTGAAGCGGGACCATCAGCGCTCTTCTCCAATCACTCGGCACCACTCCCATTTCTAGGGATCTATTAAACAGGTCACACAGCGGACCCGCCAGCACATCTCTGAGCTCCCTCAGTATCCTGGGATGGACCTCATCAAGCCCCATGGCTTTGTCCACTTTCAGTTTCTCCAGCTCTTCCCATACATTTTCTACTGTAAATGGAGTTACATCAATCCACTCCCCTCCAGTATCTTGTTATCTAGCGACGGTCCTTCTCCAGGATCCTCTTTAGTGAACACAGAACTGAAGTTTTCATTTAATATTTGTGCCATTTCTTCGTCTCTCTCCACATATTGATCATTTCCACCTTTCAATTTTACTATACCACTTTGAACTTTTCTCTTTTCACTGATGTACCTGAAAAATGTTTTGTCACCTCTCTTTATCTCCTTGGCAATCCTCTCTTCTGCTTGACTTTTTGCTGTTTTGATTAATTTCTTCATCTCCCTCAGTTGTACCAGATATTTTTCTTTGTGCTCCTCCCTTTGGGATTTTTTATATTTCTTGAATGCTGTTCTTTTAGCCTTTATATTGTCAGCCTCCTCCTTTGAGAACCAGATAGGTTTCTTTTTTTTTTTTGCTTTTCTTTACTTTTCTAACATATAGATTAGTTGCCTTGGTACTTTCTCCTTTTAGATCCACATCTCTCTTGTTCTCCCAGCCTGTTAGTTTTTCCTCCAGGTACTTCCCCATTTCATCAAAGTCCGTGTTTTTGAACTGCAAAACCTGGGTCTTTGTGCTTCTTTTCCGAATCCTTTTTGTGATATTAAACCATACCGTTTGATGATCACTGGTGCTGAGGTGGGCACCCACCTGGTCATCAGAGACATTATCTCCATTAGTGAGCACTAAGTTGAGTATAGCTCCTTCTTTTGTGGGTTCCATTACCATTTGTTTGAACAAAGCTACTTGCAGGGCATCCACTATTTCTCTACTATTATTAGATTCTGCAGATGGGATTCTCCAGTCTACATCTGGCATATTAAAGTCTCCAATGATCACCACTTCTCCCTTCTTTCCTATCTTTTGGATGTCTTCAACCAGATCTCTGTCCAGCTCTTCCTTTTGGTTTGGAGGCCTGTAAACCACTCCTGTATAAAATGATGCCCCATCAACTTTTTTTAGGTTGGCCCATAGTGCTTCTTCATTGCCCCATCTTCCTTGCAGCTCAGATGCTTGGAGATTGTTTCTGACATAAAGAGCCACTCCTCCCCCTTTCCTATCCACCCTGTCCTTCCTTAACACCACTATGAGGATGGGCTCCAATTGTGGCCTTGCTTCAGCAGGCTTTCTTTTTTTTCCATCATGATGATAGAGTCTGTGATAGCCAATCTTCAGACCTGTTTGGTGTCAGGCTATCTTGATTGGGTGGTCCTGAGCCCAAAGTAGGTAGGCCATGGCCCACCAAAGCCAGATATGGCTGTGCCACTGCAGCCATTGGAAGACTTTTAGAATAAAATGTCTCCATCTCTTAATATGTTCTTGTTCCAGTTTAACTGTATGGAATAATTGGTGGACTGTTTGTTTTTTTTTTTTCAAAATGACCTCTCTGGATTACCTGGCCTGGACTCATTGATGGGTGTAAGCTTTCTACTAACCCCTTTCCTACATATTGAAACTTCTGTCTTTTTGCAATGATATGACTTCTACTCTGAATCAACTAAATTCTAAAAATAAGAAGAATGGTCACATAAATTGAACGTGAATTTTATTTTCTGGAAAAAAACACTTTGTATAAATTATGTACAGTATATTTCATTTGTGTAAGTTTTACTGCTGTCTTTGAGATGTTTTGAGATGTGAATAATATAAACAGCCTACTTTTTATTTTCACTTCTTATCTGATTCTTTTTCTATTTCTTTCTTATTCCTTTCTTGACCTCATTTCCTACAGCTAGAGCACAATAATAGACTTCATAGTATGAAAACATTTGCCTGTCAGGTATAACCTTTTATAGCTGATGCAATCCACACATCTCACCTTTCTTCAGGTGATGAGAAACTATTGAACATATTTAATATGCATTATTTACTGAATTGTTTAAATCACTAGAAAACTTATCATAGTAATACATATTTATGAGATAACTGTTCATTTACATAACAATTATATTTTTACACTGCATTTCTAGGGACCTTCATTTTCTGTTTTATTTTATCCAGGAATTTATTAGTGCTTATGGCATAAGAAAAAATTGGGAAAATTCAGTGGGAAAAAATGACCCATTTTTCCTAGGTAAATAACATGTTTGTTCTTATAATGAACACTAATGGTAACTTATAGGAAAAAATATAATGAAAACTGAAAACGAAAGACCCTACACATATGATAATATTTATGAATGACCTGACAAATAGCACTTTACAATGTGCTATTTGGTGAAATAACTTCTGAGTACCTTGTGTGATACTATTATCTCAAAGCAATATTATTTTAATGCATGTTAAAGAAGTTATCATGAATTAGTACATATATTATTAAATACTCTGAAAAGTGATATTTATTTGGCACATTTTACTTTTCTGTATTTATTTTTGTATTGTCTTTACTTTATGTGACCTATGCTAGTTTTTATTAAAATTGTCCTAGTCAAAGGAGGGAGGGGTGGTGGTGCTAGCAAGACAGATTCAAGATGGCAGCTTAGCTCCTTAACTCCCCTCTCCTCTCATATTTATATGGCTTATTATGTCATAAAGTTGTTTTATGCCTTCAGGGGCTGTTCAATTCAAGAAGAAAAAATAAAAGAACAGTTTAAAAGAACTCAAGCTGGTGGAAAGGAGCCTTATTGAGTCACCACAAGGGTATTAGTTATGGTAGCATGAGTCATATCTGGGGTCGCTATGAAAGCATGGAAGGCAATTGCTGGTTCCCTGTGGCCATTGTAATAATGTAACATCTAGCTGAAAAACTGAAAGGTAGGATCAAAGGGAAAAGAGAACAATTGTTCATTGCAGCAAGGTGCTTTGAAAGATTGCATCAGACCAAAATGAACTGAGTTTAAGGAGAGATTGCTGCGGAAAGGGCCACCTGGCACTGTAGATGCATTCTTCCACCAGGGCAGTAAATGGAGCTCTGGCACTTACATCCATTCTGGGGGAATCAAGTGTGTGCCAGATAGATGCAGCCATTTTCCACATCTTTTTGTTTTGCTGCCATGCAAATAAATTTGAACATGTTCTTTAAAATTTTCTACATGGCAGGGGGGTACTGTATGGAATTAGAGAGCTGAGCAGACTGAGCATAACTGGGCAAGGGAAGGATGGGCAGACCTGTATGGAATTAAACTGTTGCTTTTAAGGAACATAAAAAAGGGGCTGGCCTAGCATGATAAATTGAATATTTATTACAGTACCCTGAACTGAGAAAATATCCTTCTCAGCTGCTTCTAATCCTTTGCCATTTTGACCACTCTCATAAAAGAAAAGTGATCAGATTTCTAATATAACATGGTGCTGTCTGGATTTACAATTGTTCTGTGGAATGGGAGAACCTAAGGATTCAACTGCTTAGAAGTATCACCAGGCACATTTAAATTATGTCACCTTGCCTCCCAGTGAATTTCTCCATCTTGGCAGTCTGTTCCTTCCAGGATAAACACTAAAGAAGTAAGGTGATCAAGATGACTTCCAGAAAGACCTATGCTGCTGCTTTAGCTAAATTTACCAAATGTTTTTCCTCCATTGACAGTGGCCAAAAAGAAATGGAGGAATCTATTTCAGGGAAAGTCACAGCCCTCAAGCCACAGGCTGATGCAGATTCACTGGTAAGCAACATGGATTTAGCAGTCTTAATTCAGGAAGTTACATTAATATGTACTACCTCCACTATACAAAAAGATATCAAAGGGATTAAAGAGAAGATGGAGCAAAATGAAGTCTAAATAAATTGACAGCACTGACTGCATCTATATGAAAATAGAGTACCTGGCAAAAAGTGTGATGATTTCCAAATTAAAAAGGAAGATATAGAGAACAGACAAAAAAGAACATATGAACATTAGAATTCTGGGTGTTGCAGAAGCAGAGGAAAATGAAGACATTGTCAAAAACACTTTATAAAAAAGAAGAGATGTAAAGCCCACCATGTGGCGCAGGGAAAGGAACGTCAGTTACAGATGGGGCATTGCCCTCACACTGGATTTCATTTATGATTCTAGAAGATACCACTTGACTTGTTTCAAAAAATGATTAGCTGCTCTTAAGAAACCAAAGGTAGACAAGGACAAAGATCAGAAAGGGGAGAAAGAGCTCATAAATATACACTTACATAGATGTATAGCATCTGAAGGATGTTCTCAAAACTCTCCATTGAGGAAGTAGAAGAAAAAGATGCTCAGGAAAGAGTGACTTCAAGACTGAACTTGTAACAAACAGGCCGATGCAATGTTGGGTGCTCAGGCCAGCGCACCATTTAACTGCATGGTTGGTCACACGTTTTGGACATGCTAGACTAAAGCCCAATGTAATACATGGAATAGTGCATCCAAAATGCATGTCCAAACAAGTGCATAGCTATTAGTACTCATCACATGTAAATTTCAAACAGATGGGGCTAATAGTTACTACACCGCGATGAAAAAAATCCCCACTCACTGCACTGTCCTTGTTAACATCACAAATTTATTACCAGCCCAGGATCTGGCAGTAAGTCTTACTGTGCATATCAGGCTGAAGAAAATACAATAAAATTGTGCTTTCTGCTAGGTCAGCACTTTCTAGTCTCCCCAGGTGTGCCACCAAAATGCCGCCACCAGTGCACCAGCCAAGCTTTTCTTACAGGGATATCACCTTCTTGGTGTCCCTGATGGTACAAAATGAAAAAAATTATGTTTCTGTGTGCTGGTGTGAAACAGAACCTCAGGATGGTCATGCTGGCCTGGAAGGAGCCACCCATTGATGTGAGATAAGTGGTACTCATGGGGTGGAGAACTATGGTGCCAGAAATGGCCTAAAAATGGCATCAGAATAAATATATTTGCCTGTATAACGTTATATATTAAAAAGCATATATATATATATATACATATATATATATATAATATAATAAATATGCTTTTTAATATATAATGTTATACATAACGTTATATATAACGTTATATATTAAAAAGCATATATATATAATATAATATCTATGCTTTTTAATATATAACGTTATACAGGCAAATATATTTATTCTGATGCCATTTTTAGGCCATTTCTGGCACCATAGTTCTCCACTTCATGAGTACCACTTATCTCACATCAATGGGTGGCTCCTTCCAGACCAGCATGACCATCCTGAGGTTCTGTTTCACACCAGCACACAGAAACATAATTTTTTTCATTTTGTACCATCAGGGACACCAAGCAGGTGATATCCCTGTTGGAAAAGTTTGGCTGGTGCACTGGTGGCGGCATTTTGGTGGCACAAATGGCGCCGGCACCATTTTGAATATTGGCAATACGGCCGGCGCCATTTTGCTCTCACTATGTCGACATAGTGAGGGCAAAAGTAGCGCCGGAGCCATTTTGAATATTGGCAATACGGCCCGCGTGCAGGAGGTCGCTCCCGGACCCCCGCTGGACTTTTGGCAAGTCTTGTGGGGGTCAGGAGGCCCCCCCAAGCTGGCCAAAAGTTCCTGGGGGTGCAGCGGGGGTCCGGGAGCGATCTCCTGCACTCGTGACGTCAGGTGACAGGAACCAAAATGGTGCCGGCGCTACCTTTGCCCTGTCATATGGTAAGGGCAAAGGGCCACCGGCGCCATTTCTTTTAACGCAGCCATGGCCCGAGAGCGGGAGATCGCGCCGGGACCCCCCCCCCCCACTGGACCCCAGGTAATTTAAAACATTTTGGGGGGCTTCGGGAGGGTGGGGGATTTATTTTAAAGGGTCGGGGTGGGTTTTAGGGTGCCGGTTTTCCCGCCCTCCCCCCTCCCCCGATTTACGATTTGTTGACGATAAATCGGGGGAATTGTTATTGTATCACGGCTCTAACAATTTTTGACGATTTGAAATATATCTGAAGATTGTTTTAAATCGTCAAAAAACGATTCACATCCCTACTGAATATCAAAGGATTTTTTTCTATTTGTTAAGCATACATATAGGATGCCATAGCCTCATACCTATTAGTGTTTCCTTGCCCTAATTCTTCCCAATTTAGAGAATGACACACTATTGCTGTTTTCTTCACAGAGACAACTCATTGCCGGAAGTGAAAGAGGAGAAGGAAGAGGAAGAGGAGGAAGAAGAGGAAGAGGATCAGGAGGAAGTCAGCGATAGGGATGTGCAGAGGGACGCCATATGTTGCATTCTGGATTCATATTTGTCGGGGGGCAGATATGTTGCATTTGGCAAGGGGGGCCCCTGATACGTACATGCATTAATTCTTATTTGTTTCCCGGCTAAAATTGAATTAAGTACAACCCCCCACCCTCCTGACCCCACCCCCAAGAATTACCAAAACTCCCTGATGGTCCAGCGGGGGGGTCCGGGCACCATCTTCTGCACTCACACCCTCGGCTGCCGGTATTCAAAATGGCACTGATAGCCTTTGACCTTCTATGCAATTGCACCTTTCAGTTTTTTCTATTTTCCTCATGTTATCAAAGTTTCCCTTTTGAAAGTTTAATGTTAGAGCTGTAGATTTATTTATTGTGCATCTTCCAGTTATTAATTTAAATTTGATCATGTTATGATCACTACTGCCAAGTGGCCCCACCACCATTACCTCTCTCACCAAATCCTGTGTTCCACTAAGAATTAAATCTGAAATAGCTCCCTCTCTCGTTGGTTCCTGAACCAATTGCTCCATGAAGCAATTGTATTACATCCAGAACTTTATGTCTCTAGCATCCACTAATGTTACATTTACGCAGTCAAAATTGGGGTAATTGAAATCTCCCATTATTACTGCACTGTCAAATTGGTTAGCTTCCCTGATTTCTCACCATTGTCTGACCATTTTGTCCAAGTGGATGGTAGTATATTCCTATCACTATACTTTTGCCCAACACACATAAGATTTCTACCCGTATAGATTCTACTGAGCATTTAGTCTCTTGTATGATCTTTATCCTCTTGAACATAAAGTGCCACACCCCCACCAAGTTGATCATTCCTATCATTGTGATGTAATTGTACCCTGATATAACACTGTCCCATTAGTTATCCTTCTTCCACCAGGTCTCTGTGATGCCAATTGTGTCAATCTAATCATTTACTGGTATACACTCCAACTCTCTCATGTCTTAGACTTCAGACACTGGCGAACATACATTTCAAAATATGTTTTTTGTTTGTATTAACAACCTGCTTTTTATTTGATAGGGATAATTTGGAAATCTTTAGCTCAGGTGATTTTTTACATATAGGCACATGGACTATATTTGCTTTTATTGGATCCTCTCTGTTGGGATGCCCTAACTCTCCTATTTCATTAGTATCCTCCAAGGATACATTCCTCTGAACCATGCACTGCTGAGTGACTGTCAGCTTTCCCCTTGTTCTAGTTTCTCCTTTTAAAAGGTTAGTGCCAGCAGCTTGGTTCCACTCTGGTTGAGCCCATCCTTTCGGAAAAGTCTCCCCCTTCCCCATAAGTTTCCCCAGTTCCTTCCAACACTTAATCCCTCTTCCCTGCACCATTGTCTCATCCACACATTGAAACTCTGGAGCTCTGCCTGTCTCTGGGGACCTGCACGTTGAACAGGAAGCATTTCAGAGAATGCCACCCTAGAGATTCTGGATTTCAGCTTTCTACCTAAAATCTTAAATTTGGCTTCTAGGACCTATCTCCCACAATTTCCGATGTCGTTGGTGCCCACATGTACCATGACAGCTGGCTCCTCCCCAGCAGTGTCTGTATTCCTATCTAGGTTGTTGCGTGAGGGACAGACTGGTATGTACCACAAAGGCAAGTACCTGAAGCACCTAAAAAATGGGGCCAGTCCACTGCTCATTCATTTCCAGGAGTAAAATCCCTAACCACCAGTATTCTACCTATGTCTCTTATTCAGTCCTATGTCCCCTAAACATCCCCTTATTTACTCTCTTGAACTCCATTGTCACTATCAGCCATCTAGAGGCCAATATACAGCAGGCCGTTCAGTGGACAAGTTATCCGGTTAATGTTAGCTGGATAATTTGTCTGATATATTCAGTAGGCTAAACCTCCCATTGAATATACTAGTGTAATGTTCTCAGGGTACATGTATCTGGCTGACTTTATAATTTAACCGACTATGTTTGATTATAGCCGGTTAGATTTTAAAGTTAGCTGGATACATATATCCGGACACTTATTACTTATTGGGATATCTTTAAAGATATCCAGGTAAGTAGCACTGTATCAGTTCCAAAAAAAGAAAAATACACAAATCAAAGGGCTCACAGAACCCATACTCTCATAAATTAGATTTGCTAGCCCAGCACTTTTCAAATACGTTTATGGACCATCTGTGACCCCCCACCCCTCTTCACCCTTTTCCAATTCAGCAGTTTTTAAATACCTAATAGGCCCCAGTCCTAATTTTAAACCTCCCCAATCTAAAAATATGTATTTGCTCCCCCCTGAACACCCATCCCACCTCCCTGGACCCCCACCCCATCCTACCCTCCTCCAGTGACACAAATTCATCCCTTTGAGGAATGAGGGTCCCACTCATCTGTTTTTGGTGGGTTCAGTGCTGCGTCTGATAGGCAGTGCTGGAAGCATAAACTAGCTCAGTTTACGCTTCCAGTGCTCCCTTATGTAACATTTGAAAGTATTGGAAGCATAAACTGAGTATAGTAACTAATTACCCAGCTAGAATTTAGCTGGATAAAAGGTTAAATATAGCCAGGTATGCCATTTAGATGGATAACTATTAGGTTATCCATCTAAATGGCTTTCGAATATTGACCTCCTACTGTTTACACTGTGATTTGCCCGCAGTAGAACTCTTTCGAAATTATGGGGTAGATTTTAAAAGAATGTGCACACGCTTCCCAGCACACATACATAGACGACCCAGATTTTATAATCCATGCGCGCATGTGCGTGCAGCATACGCACTTTCCCGTCTGGCGATGCATCCCAGCCTTCCCCAGTTCCCTCCCTGTCCTCTCCAATTAAGGAGTGGACTGGGAGGGAACTTGTCTACGCCCCTAGATAACCTCCCTTCCCCTTCCCCTCTCCTCCCCTTCCTCTAAATCCTACCTATTCCTTTTTTTTGTTTGTTTCAGTGTTTACTTCAGGACCTGACCTGAAGTAAGTTGACCATGCTGGCAGTCTACAAGGCTCTAAGACAACGAAAAATGGCACTGTACCAGCTTGCCCCCCTCGCCCAACCCCTCCCCACCCAGAACACACTTGTGCGCATACCGGCCTTTATGCGTGTGGATGGGCCTTGTTGAAAATTGGCTCGGTGTGTGCAAGACTCGGCCATGTGCATAAAGGCCGGAATTTACACGCGTGGCCGAATAAAAATCTACTCGTATATTTATCTTGAAGATTCCTCCAGCTGGAATGCCGGTCATAATTAAGGCATATTATTTACCATATGTTACAGAAGAAGCTGTTAGAAATCAGTCCCAGGAATCCATTTTGGATCTTTAAATATCTTGGAAACATCTCAAACTATGGAGATTTCACAGAGAGGAACTCTTTTGGTGACATTTGCATTTCAGTCTAATAGGAATAATGTCTTAAATTTTTTTTTCCTGTAACCAATTATCATCATGTTATGGGAAAAAAGATATGGGTTTATCCAGATGTTACCAGAGCAATCCAGTTATGCCGGAAAAAAACTTCTTTCTATGTATTCTGATGTGGTATCTAAAGGGGGGGGGGGCAATTTATTTTGCATTATCCTTATACATGTCTAATGAGATACCTCAATGTGAATTATGTTTTCTTTAAAATATCTCAACTTCGATCATTCTTAGATTTGCACGTCTAATAGTTACATCTGCAGTTGGCCATGTATTGAGATAATTGGTGTTTGCTCTCATTCTTTTTTCATTATTTCCTGATCCTATATTTTTGATCATTAATTTTTTTTGACTCCCTCTATTTCTTTTTATTAACAGAGAAGTTGGTCAGATTTTTTGCTTTTCTCTTGAGAGCTGTTTTGATAGTTCCTTATAATGTTATGTATACCTCTCATTTTTGTAACAAGCATTCTTGTTAATATGAAATGCATGAAAAAAAATGTTAGGATTTCTATATTATAAATTATTTCAAATATTTTTCCTTTAAAGAAACAACACAGAAATACCGTATTTATAGGTCCTGTGACCAATAATGTAACACCTTTATTTACAGGTGGAGTGTAAACAATTTGAAGTCTGTTGTACTTTATGAAATACTTTTCCTTTGAGATAGAATGCACTTTAATTAAATAAACTCAGAATCAGAACATACATCATCCACTTTTCTCACATTCAACATACTATCACAGCCTACAAATACCGATGTTAGAAAAGTGGACCCTTAAGCTGAGGCGAGGTTATTGTTACCCCCAGGGGGTGCCCCCGGAGGTCCTCATTGTTGGCGAGGTGGTACTGAGGAGGAAGGCCCAACAGGAGCTTCACCTATATCAGCCCTCGTTTCCTGCAGGTTGAGCCCTTGGGCACCAGGACTGGCAGGACTTAGGCACGGGCCTTCCAGGTGATGTCCGTAGGTGATGAGAGATGGGATCAGAGAAGTCCAGGTGAAGAGGCCAGCGGTGATCGGGCAGAATCAAGTACCAGGCAAGGAGTCAGGGTAGGCAGAGTTCAAGCAGAGTCGAGTTCCAGGCAAGGATTTAGGGCAGGCAGAGTTCAAGCAGAGTCGAGTACCAGGCAAGGAGTCAGGGCAGGTGGAGTTCAAGCAAAGTTGAATATCAGAGTTGAATATCAGGCAAGGAGCCATGGCAGGTGGAGCCATGGCAGAGTTGAATATCAGGCAAGGAGCCATGACAGGTGGAGTTCAAGCAGAATCAAGTACCAGGAAAGGAGGGTCACAATTTCACAAGTACCAGAAAGGAGTCACAATTTCACATCATGCTCTCTGAAAATCCTCTGTAAAGATCCTTACTCCTCTGATGTCAGAATGTAGAAGGCAATCCAGGGGATGAGGTACAAGGCAGGGACCGAAGGCAGGAACAGGAACACAGGAACTGAAGATCAGGAGCAAGGGAAGATAAGAGCAGGAACACAGGAACCAGGAACACAGACAACTCACACTCTACAAGAAAGCAGGATCCATTGCTGAGGCAAATTGAGAGCGGAGAGGCAGGGTTTAAATACCCAGCCAGTCTGATGTCATCAGCCCAGGCCACGGGGAACTTTCCCACCGCTGGCCCTTTAAATCCAGTGAATCGGCACGTGTCTAGGGTAACAACCATGAGGATCAGAAGTCAGCGGCGTTCAGGATGCCACAAGAGCAGGCCTCGAGCAGAGTCTTTGGCTGGGAGCAGCTGCCAATCTGGCGCAGGTGTGGGGGCCCGGTTGCAGGCCGGCACGGCTTGGGTTCCTAACAAACGAAGGTCAGCTGTAGAGAACTATCCATTATTTTAACTAATTTCTTACCTCAAATGAGATTAGAATTACAATAAACACCACTGTCACATACTGTCACACACAAAATATTTGTGACAGGAATCTATAACCTGGTCTCTTTCTTCAGTCTCAAGCTCTGCTCTGCCTACAATTTCACATCATGCTCTCTGAAAATCCTCTGTAAAGATCCTTACTCCTCTGATGTCATTTTTAAGAAATAATACGTATCTGATTCAGGAAACCTACTTATTCTGCTAAAAAAAACTATTTAAAAACACTTTGGCTAAGAAAAACAGCTTTTAAAATATTTTTTAGCAAGAGCAAAGCATTCTTTTTATGTATTTTACTTCTTAAATCTTCCTGTGCTTTGACTTAATTTAGTATTGTTACACAGACCTGATCATTTAGCAGCTTTGAATAGACATTAAGGTGGTCTAGTTTTGCTATTTCATTGCCTTGGTGTTGTCTATGGGATGGCTTAAGGATTTTTTTTTTCCTTCTGAGAGCTGGACAGATCTCATTTATGACCAACTTTAACATCACCCATTAAAATAAATAGGGAAAATTAGTTAAATGAAATCAAACATAAACGCCACTCACACAGTTCCAAACCACAACAAATTTTCAGTTTAGCTTCCAAATAAATGTAACAGTTGTTCTATGTCTTTTCATAAACATAATAGTTAGTTTAAACAGTTTTAGAGCTAGCTATATTTTTAACTTGAGGCTTAAACATCCAACATCTCACTGATAACTTTATATAGAATATGAATTACAAGAGAGACCTACATGCAAGGTAAACTTTAACACATGTAGCAAAAGGACAAGTCAAACAAACGCATCATATAATTGTATATTTGAATGCACTTTGTTACCGAACCATTTTTTTTTTGGCACTTTTTATAATGTTTTACCTGGTTTAAATACTCTTTTTTACTATATGTTCCTTCCTGTAAACCGTAGTGATGGTAAATAACTTAACGACAGTATATAAAAGATTGTAAATAAATAAATAAATAAATAAAACATTTTTCCCCAAACCAAAGACCAAATCTGTGTTTCTGTAATCCGATCTGGAGACCGCCACCACCAAACCCCATTTTATGAAGTTTTTTTTTAAATCAATTTTTAATCTCAGGGACCCTCTTTTAAACACTGGTCCAATAACTTGATTACAATTCACTTTTGTTTCCAAATTATTAATGTGGTCAAGTCACTGAAACTCCTAAACCAGACCAACAATGTCAAATAAATGAACTTTATTAAACTGAAGAAGTTTAATGAATGTACTTGTGCAGGTTTTCCAGGGTGCTTCCTGGGGGCTGAATTTACTGTGAGAGCTTCTCTTGATGCTCCCCACTGAAAGCACTACCTTTTTTCATTTTTAAACTGGCTTACTTTATTTTTATTCAACTTTTTAACTTTTAATTGATCTCAGGCACCCTTTGAGGCAGCCTCTCTCTGACATCAATGCTGACATCAGCCAGAAACCCTGGGCCTACACCATGATTGATTTCAACCCCAACACCATCTGCTCCCTTAATTTCACAGTGGCAGCACTGAAAGGCAGTAGCTTGTGCTGCTCCACCCGGGCCCTCATTTAAAAAATAAGAATAATTAGGGCACTCTTCCAATGGCCTTTCTAGACTCAGCTAGCCATTGGACAACCTCTCCTGGGCTTCTCCAAGCCTAGCAATTGCTAGGCAGGTAATGGGTGGGCCCGAGGCAGATGCAAGGGTCCATGGCTTATCTGGGGCCATGGGTGAAGACGGTAGATTTGGCGGCCACGGGCGGCACTGGCTGATATCATTGGGGTGTGCCAGCACTCCTGCACACCCTGATGATGTCGGCAGCGGTACCCCATACTGAGGGGGCGTTCCTGGGGGCTGGCGTCATCAGGGATGGCTGCAGCCAGCCTTGATGACGTCAGCCTAGGTATTTAATGGAAGGGCCGCGCTGCAACTGGCCTCTTTCCGGGGACTGACTTTGGAGGCTCAGCTGCGGCGAGAGATACAGCACCAAATCGTATGTGGAGGTGGCGATTCACCTGAGAAGAACAACAATTAAAGAGAAGAAAAGAAAAGTAAAAAAAAAAAAAGAGAAAAGATTAAACACGCAGACATCCCACTGGTTGGAAACACCGAGCCATTGACCACATGGTGCTTGTGGATATCGGACACTCCACAACTCAAGGAATATTAAAAAAAAAAAAAAAAAAACCTCTACAAAACTGCCCAGCATGAGCAGAAGAAGCAGGGCTCAGGATCCAGTGCCAGGAAGCCGCTGCATCCAGGCGGGGGGAACTGCACAAAAAACTGTCCAGCATGAGGAGTAGAAGCAGGGCACTGGCCCCAGCACCAGGTATCCACTCCAGCCAGGCGGTGGAAGAAAGAAGGCACCAATCACAGAAGAGGGAGCAAGAAGCCAGGGATCAGCGGCGCAGTGAGTACCCAACCAAGCATGGGAAGGGGACCGAGAACCTGATCTAGGGGACAGCAGAGGGGCGCAACTACTCAGGGTCCACAGAACTGTGGAGGAACAAGGACGGCGTAAGGGGAAAGTTGTAGAAGGGACCCCCCTGCAAGACGGTACCAGGCACATGAATGACACTAGTGCAAGTGTGCGGAATGAGTGTTGCGGCGCATCGAGGGCATGGGCCCCACAAGGAAATAGGGGGCGGCATATGACGGCAGTAAACCGCAAGAACCTGGCCGTCAGAGACAGCCGGGACAGTCAGCAGTGGGCGGAGGAAACAGTGGCATCCTGCAGTTCCCGCTACCCACAGGTGTGAACCCAGGCATGAGGGAACAGTCACAAGGTATGGGTTTTCCATATTTACAGGGGTTCCCTCCCTCATGGGCCTGTGGTCCATGGATGCTGCCAGGCAGCACCAGTGGCAGCAACAACTACCCCGGGCCAAACATATTCCCACAATGGTCACACACGGCCTACGCAGGAGGAATGCCATACCCAGTATATCCTTGGGGATATTGGCCGGGGCAGCAGGGCATGTGGAACAGCCAAGTAGCCCAGGAGAGAGGAGGGGAGATTCCACTGGCCGAAGGGAGCAGCGGGCGAGCTGGACAAATGGCAAGCGGCGGAGAAAGTGGTAACATTGCGGCGAGGAGACTGTCTGATGGAGAGTGTCACCAGCATAGTGAACCAACCGGTGCAACAACCAGGAGCGAGATAGAGGACAGGATACTACCTGAGGATGGTTCGGGGGACACCATTGCGGCAGAAGCAAGGCAGGAGCCACAACAGCTGGGTGCGTTATCAGGGCCAAATATTTCCGCAGCACAGTCCCCCATGGACGTGGCGGTCGCACATGTGTCAAAAATTAATGGGAGCGGAAAGCAAAAGAGAAGGAACAGTTCAAGTTCCAATGACAGTAGCTCATCTTCTGATTCTGATAGCGCAGTGGAGAACAGCATAACCCGGCCACCATCTGTGCACAGAGAGAAAGGAACAGCCTCAATGGCATCAAACAGTGCATCCCCTTTATGGGTAAGCGTGCCGAGAAAGCTATGAAAAAGGATTAAAAAAAGGAAATACATCGACATCTTCCGACTTATGGAAGGAAGGAAAGGCACAAGAGACAAGAAAAGGAACAAGAGCAGGGATACACAGCTGGAAGACAGCAAGAACATACCTCGTAACATATTGAACAGGACCAGAGCATACCTTAGAATGAGTGTCATAATGAAAGATGATCCATCACAATGCAGAGCGATGCTTGGGTAGGCAGACACAATTTTGGAGGCATACAGAGCATACGAAAGATAAGCGTGGCTAAATTATGATGAGCACTTCTGGGAAAAGATGGAGGAGACCGGTACGATGTCATGGGGGACCCACGATGTCGATCTATGGTTAAAACAAATGACAAACAAGGCCGGCGACGCTGGTGGGCATGGAAGTTCAGCAACAAGGACACCATCCATGGGAGCAGCTTACCGCTGCTTACCGCTGCTCCCATGGATCAAATTGGGAGTTTGATCAAATAACACTTAAAATAACACCTGCTGGAGAATTAACAAATCATCCTGCACGTTCAAAGATTGCAGGTTCAAGCACATTTTCTTGATTTGTGCAGTACCCCATCCAGCAAGCAAATTTACATAGAAGATGGCCACGGGGAGTTCTCCCCCCAAGAAAATGAATCAAGGCAATGGCAAAAAGCCGCCTCGCTGATAAGGTTGGACAGAATGCTAGACTGGCTTGACCATTACCCAAGGAGGGAGGATGCTGGGAGGATTTAGTGAAGGATTCTGAATCCCTTATCAAGGACATATCAGAGAGTTTACAATAAACAATGCAACATTGACGAAGAGTCATCCCAAAATAGTGCAAGCCAAGTTAAACACTGAGCTATCATTGGGCAGAATGGCAGGCGCTTTTGCATCACCCCCATTCCAAAACATGGCATTATCTCCCCTGGCGGTGGTACCGAAGAAGGAAACAGGCAAGTACAGGCTGATGCAAAACCTATCGTTCCCACTGGGGCTCTCAATTAATTATTTTATTTAATTTATTTGATTTTATATACCGGTGTTCAATTTACATACCACATCGGTTTACATATAACTTGAAGGTGCAGGAAGCAAAGCATTTCCTTTTGTCAGGTACAGGGAATGACTAGAAAACAGTAACGTGACATAATTACAGTAACATGAGTAAAACAGTGTTAATAATAGCAATAAACAGTATTAATAAAAGGAATAAACAGTATAAATAATAGCAATAAACAATAAATAACATTTGATATATGGTGCATCTATGACAGTAACCTGGGAATTATGTTGCATAGATCGTGACGGAGTGGAAGATATGTACTAAGGGGAGCATAATGGCTACTGAATGGAAGGATGAATATTCATCGGTGTGGTAGTTGTGGGTGGTGTTTACCCTGACTGCAGGGTTAGGTCCTGGTTTGGGGTTTGTTCGTGTTTGTTGTTGGGAAAGCTTTGCGGAATAGCCATGTTTTAAGATTTTTCTTGAGCAATTGGGTGGATGGATCTGTACTTAGTTCTGTGGGGAGTTTGTTCCATAGGGTGGGGCCGGCAATTTATTTATATTTATTTATTTATTTCAAATTTTTATATACCGGCATTCGAGACAGCAGTCACATCATGCTGGTTCACATAAAACAGGGGTGCATAGTAAACATAACTATAACAATGGTGCTGAAAAGGCAGTTACATATAACAGGGTGATAAGAACTTGGCTGAGAAGGAAGAGAAAGGACAGGATTAATTCACACAGGTAAACGATAGAAGATATGGTTAATCAAGATATGGTAATCAAGATATTGAAAGTGTTCATTCCCTTGTTGATATCCATTGAGTGGCTTTTGGGGGCGGTGTTTGTAGAAGGCCAGAGTTTGAGGAGCAAAGATTCCGTGTGGGAGTATGGTGGTGAAGGGGGTGAACAGCTAGTTGGTTGTGTCGTTGTGGTGGATTTTGTGAATGATGGTTAGAGTCTTGCACTGTTTTCTCTGAGGGATGGGTAGCCAGTGTAGGTCTTTGAGGATGGGTGTGATGTGGTCTGATCTTCTGCTGTTTGTGACAGCTCTGGCTGCAGCGTTTTGGAGTAGTTGAATGGGATTAAGGGTGGAGGCTGGGAGACCTAGTAGCAGGGCATTGCAGTAGTTGAGTATAGAAAAGAGAAGAGCCTGTAGAACTGTTCGAAAGTATTGTGGGTATAGAAGTGGCCTGAGCTTTCTTAGGATTTGGTGTTTGTGGAATCCATCTTTTAGTAGGTTGTTGATGTGTTTCTTGAAGTGTAATTGGTTGTCTAGCATGATGCCAAGGTTCTTGACAGTAGAGAGTGTTTGGTTTGTGAAAAGTTGTGTGGAGGGATCGGTGAAGAGTGGTAGGGTAGGGTTTGTTGGATATGTATAGGATTTCAGTTTTGTGTGATTGAGAGTGAGGGATAGTTGTGAGAATAGGTATTTTATTGAAGTTAGGTGAGAGTTCCATCGCTCTAATGTGTGTTTGATTGAGTCTTTGATTGGGAGTAAGATTTGCACATTGTCGGCATATACATAGTATAACAGTCCTGTTTCGATAAGGGGTTTGCACAGTGGGGTCATGTAAATGATGAACAATGATTAATGAACTACTGCCCCAGGAAGAATGCTCCATGCAATATGACTCATTTGACAGTGCAATCGCTCTTCTTCGGAGGTGCGGGTCAGCAGTCATGGCAAAAATGGACATCGAGTCTACATTTCAGCTGATACCAGTCCACCCATCTAGCTTTCCATTGTTGGGATTCAAGTTACGTGGGATGTTTTACTTCGACAAGTGCATGCCCATGGGGTGCTCCGTGTCCTGCACCTATTTCAAGGCGTTCAGTTTCTTCTTACACTGATTGATGGCAAAAAGGGCCCGGTCAGACAATATAATCCACTACTTGGATGACTTCCTTTTCATTGGTTCGGCAGGTACATAGGTGGCGGCTCATCTGTTATGTACCTTTCAGGAGGTGGTGGAGGATTTTGGAGTTCCATTGGCACAGGAGAAGACGGAGGAGCCAACTATTACCATGTGCTTCCTTAGCATTGAGTTGGATTTCAAGAGAATGATATCCAGGCTGCCAATGGACAAACTCCCCAAATTGCGAGACCTAATGGACAAGGGATCAAGGGTTAAGAAGATGACACTCCGGGAGGTGCAGGCAATGTTGGGAGAATGTAACTGTGCCTGCCAAGTAATCCAAATGGGTAGAGCCTTCCTGCTCAGACTAGCCGCTGCTACAGCAGGGGTGCGCCATCTGCATCATTTCATCAGAATATCAAAACCCATATGTGAGGATCTTACAATATGGGCCTCATTACTGAGCAGTTACAATGGCGTATCGGTATGGCAGGAGCCCCCGGTGTCAATCCGGAACTTGGACATTTATTCAGATGCTTCAGGATGGTGGGGATTCAGTGTTTACTGTCAAGGTGCATGGTCCGCCGCGCAATGGCTGACGTTATGGGTGAACGAAGGAATAACAACAAATATAACATTCCTGGAGCTTTTTCCCATCTGGGTGGTGCTAGTAAGACAACATGGATGTAAAGAAGGACCGGTGGCAGAGAAACTGATTGTGGCATACATATCGTGGGCTAAGTATGATGGACTGTCCAGGGGCATAGTGGTGAAGCAACTAGCTGGCCTGGCATATTTCATAGGAGCCCAGGGTTGGGGGGACCCTACCAAAGGATTTATGACATGTAAAATGTTGAAGGGTTGGGGAAGGTGGCTGGGGATCAAGTGGGATGGGCAGCATCACATAAAGCATTACTTGTTGGTATTAATATGGTATAGGTTGGGCGACGTATGTGATTCGGTATTTCAGACACAGTTATTTAGACTAGCCTTTACACTGGCCTTCTTCGGCGCGCTACGCATTGGTGAGCTGGTGGCAGCATCTAAGAAGGATGTTGGTCACACGGGAATGTTGATGTGGAATGTCACAAAGCACGGTGACACGCTGAGGATATTAATCCCAATGTCCAAAACAGATCAATTGGGGTGGGGCGCTATCGTGATTCTAAGACAGTTGATAATCAGGTCACTTGCTCAGTGGTTAACTTGGAGACATACCAAGCCATGCAACCAACGAGGGGGGAGCATTTACTTATACATGAGGATGGGGCCCTCTTAACGCGATACTAGTTTTCAGCGATACTCAAGCAAACCTTAAATGAGGTGGGAGAGAATGTGGATAACTTTGGGATGCACTCCTTTAGAACAGGAGCGGCCACTAGTGCAGCACAGGCAGGGTTGACAACTGAGGCCATTCAACAGATAGGGAGATGGTGTTCCTCCGCGGTGAATTCTTATGTCAGGTTGGATCAAGCCAGTGAATTATAACATGTTGATTAGTTAGAGTGTTTTTAAATTGCAGAATCGTATCCTAGGCCGGTACAGGTGTGGATCGTGGGGCACTCATTCATGCATTGGGCGGAACAGAGGGCACTACAGCGCAGATATGGCCCACATCTGGGTTTACACACCGGAGGGTGCGCATCACTTGGATGGGGAAGCATTGAATGCGCTGGGGGCAGTTACTACCCATACTGCGGGTCAAGAGGGAATCGTTGGCAATACCGGACATTATAATAATACACTTGGGCAGGAACAATTTAGGTGCTGTGTCATGCAGACATCTATTACAGCAGGTAAAGAGGGACCTACAAGAAATACAATCATGATTCCTGGGAGCGCTTATTTGCTGGTACGACATCATATCACGCATTAAATTTGCAAAACAGAAGTTATGGGGGAGAGCCCGGTAGAAATTAAACAGAAAATTTGGAGGATGGTTAGTGGGGGCGTATCAGATATGGCATGAATGGGTGGATGGACAGTACGAGGGCCTTTACTGGCAGGACAGAGTACATCAATCGGATATCGAATATGATCTGTTCAAAAATGAAATACAGGAGACACTCAAAAGGAACTGCGAACGGGTATGAAAGAGCCGCAGCTAAGGTTTTGGTGTTTGGGGGACACCAGGCAAGTTTAAACACTGCCTGGTGCTGGTGGCAGGTACCCGGGCCCGTGTATTTAATGGAAGGGCCGTGCCGCAGCCGGGCTCTTTCTGGGGACCAACTTTCCCACCTACCCACCCCATGGAAGGAATAAAGGTTCCAAGGATTGGTGTGGGGATAGGGTACCAATGTGCTCATAGATAATGTAACAGCTTGGAGGGCGGGTACCCAGGCCAATAGAGACTTATTGGACATAGGTCAGCCGTGGGGCTGACGAAAGGCAGGTTGTCGGAGAGGTGGGTCCTGGAAAGTGGTGGAACCTGGAAAGTGGTGGAACCAAATAGATGGTCCGGGTGGGTGAAGTTGTAATGTTGAGTTCATATTAATTGTTATGTTAATAAAAGCTGTTGTCGCTTAATACCAAGATTACAGTGTAACGTGAATCATTTCGGGGATGGAAAATTGGGGGGGGGGATGCTGAAGGGAACCAGAATGGAAGTCACGGCTCCCAGAGTCAATTACTTATTTATTTACTCCCATTTACTTTTGTTTGATCAGCAGTACACAGACATAGACCTAAATGTGCCATAGACTTGAATGAGAAACATTATCAAATGAAAGAAAAATTTGTATTCAAATGTTTGGGAATTTGTTGCCAGAGGAGGTGGTTAGTGCAGTTAGTGTAGCTGGGTTCAAAAAAGGTTTGGATAAGTTCTTGGAGGAGAAGTCCATTAATGGCTATTAATCAATTATACTTAGGGAATAGCCACTGCTATTAATTGCATCAGTAGCATGGGTTCTTCTTAGTGTTTGGGTAATTGCCAGGTTCTTGTGGCCTGGTTTTGGCCTCTGTTGGAAACAGGATGCTGGGCTTGATGGACCCTTGGTCTGACCCAACATGGCAATTTCTTATGTTCTTATGTTCATATTTTGGGAGTTCATGAATGAAACAAAGATTGACTCAATTGTTGCATTTTGCCCTTTTGTTTCATACAAATGTGCATCCCTAGTTATTATAACCTTTCTCTGTTTTCCAAGATTCTCTATCGGTGAGGGAGAGATTTCTCTCTAAACCCCTTATCGTTGTTAAGACAGACTTTGCATAGAACAATAATAATCACAGCATAAGTTGATTGTAGTTTCTAGCTTAACTTTTACTGACTGTTGATGGTGGAATAGCATCCTCAAGTTAGCCAATTAAAACTTTTCAAAATCAATCTCTAAGTGGCTAAAAATACCCTTAATGACTTACTTCAGATAATTACCTTGTAGTTTCATCACAGTATTTCCATTTATATCCAAGATACACTATTCAATGATTTCCTGTTAGTGATGTTCATATGTATCTGAGCATTTTCAATTGGATCCACTTAAGTAAAGATTTTAAAACATTCATTTTACAGAGACTGTTTTTGTGAATACATATGCATATCTATTGACTTTAATTTCAACAAGGTTCAGATTTTACTTTTCAAGCTTTATCATCTCTCGTTGAATCAATTGATCATACCGTTCATCTTTCACATTTATTTTATAATGCAGGCTTGCTGCATTGTTTTCAGCAGCCTTATTTCAGATCTCCTAAGCCATAAATGCATTTTATTTTACAACATAATAAAATTGTAGTAGTTGTGAATAGGATATAGACTGAGAGCACAAGCTATTCTCAGTCTTATTGCAAGTAATCTTGAGCAGAGAATGCAAATCATGCTAAATTGTGCTGATTTTCATGCTGGTTTTCTAATATAAGCAAATACCATTGGGAAGTTGGAAAAGGTTGCCTTATGTTTTTTCATCAGGGAGCTATGCTAAGATTAGAGCACCAGGTCTGCTGTAATGAAACATAACTATAATAAGGGTAATATACAATTGTAATATAGAAGGCACTAGCTCAGTTTCAAACAATTTGGAATATCCATTTTCCAATATATTTTTATTTGACTTATTTTTGTGATAAATATGAATATGTAAGATTCTAATTTGCTAAATCGTCTTAGAAACAGTCACAAGTTAAGATGCGTAGAGATGTGTCTTTCTTCACTTTCTCCCAGCATTTTGCCAAACACTTCTCAGAAAACTGACTTAGGCAAAACATAAGTTCCCTTTTTGAAACCACTAACAGCACTGCCATTTGAATTCTAGGAGGAAGAAATAAGCAGAAAGGAAGAAACATAGAAATATAATGACAGAAAAATACCATACAGCCGATCTAGATGGCCTATCTGTCCAAGTAATTTAGTATTGTAATTATAACATAGGACACCTATATTTATCTCATTACTTCTTAATTCAGATACTGTTTTTGACTCCACCACATCCACTGGAGGACTATTCCATGCATCCACCACTCTCTCCATCAAGATTATTCCCGAGTTTACCCCCTTTCAACCTCATTTATTTCGAGGCTTTTCTATACCGAGGCTTAGCAATTAGCCTTCACCCCAGTTTACAATAGAACAATTTGTTACATAGAACGGGACAGGAATACTGCGTGGTATAGTTTACATCGAACTGATTGGGTAATAACATATAACTGGATTTAAACACTTGAACAAGGTCATTAGAACTTTACTAGCTCAGAGACACTGGGAAAACATAAACCTCATTAAATGACCCTTCATTCTAAAGCTTCCCTTCCATTGAAAGAGGTATACCTCCTATGCATGGACACCTCTGAGATATTTGAATATCTGTATCATATCTCCCCTTTCTCACCTTTCCTCCGGGATGTTCATATTTAGATCTTTAAGTCTATCATCATATACTTTACAATGCAGTCCACTGGCCATTTTAGTAACCACTCTCTGGACTGACTCCATCCTATTATTTCCTTTTGAAGTTGTGGTCTCTAGAACTGTACACAGTATTCCTAGTGAGGTCTCACCAAGGACCTTTAGAGAGGCAATATCACCTCCCTTTTTCTGCTGACTATTCCTCTACCTGTTCAGCCAACCATTTTTCTGGCTTTTACTGTCACTTTACCCAGTGTTCGACTACCTTAAGATCATCAGACATAATTACTCCCAGATCCCACTCTTTCCTTGTGCTTAGAATAATTTCACCACCAATAGAATACCTTTCCCTTAGGTTTTTGCCTCTTAAATGCAGTACTCTGCAATTTTAAGCATTAAATTTTAACTGCCAGACCATTCCTCAAGCTTTGCTAGATCTCTTATCATGTTTTCTACTGCCTTCTGGCTCTCCATCCTGTTACAGATTTTGGTATCATAACCAAAATATAAACCTTTCCAGAAAATCCTTCTGTTATGTCACTCACAAAAATGTAGAAAAGAACAGGTGAGGCACACCATTAATGATATCCCCTTCCTCAGAGAAAACACCACTTAGCCAGTTCTAACCCAGTCAGGTATTCCAGGTTCCATATCAAGGGTGCTCAATTTATTTATAAATCTTCTGTATGGAACTGTGTAAAGGGCCTTGCTGAAATCCAAGAACACTATGTCAACTGCTCTCCCTTGATCCGACTTTCTGGTCACTTAATCATAGAAATTGATTCGATTTGTCTAAGATTTACTTCTGTTAAAACTGTGCTGCCTTGAAACTTGCAATCCATTGGATTCCAACACTATCCTCTATTTTAGCACCAATTCCATTAGTTTGCTCACCAGAGAGGTCAGACTAACTGATCTGTAGTTCCAAAACTCCTCCTTACTTCGGCTTTTATGAATAGGAACCACATCTGCCCTTTTCCAGTCTTCTGGGACTTCTCTAGACTCTAAAGAAGCATTGAAAAGGTCAGCCAGTGATCTTGCTATGACATCCTTATGTTCCCTTAATACTCTCAGATGGATCCCATCTGTCCCCATCATCTTAAGAACATAAGAACATAAGAACATGCCATACTGGGTCAGACCAAGGGTCCATCAAGCCCAGCATCCTGTTTCCAACAGTGGCCAATCCAGGCCATAAGAACCAGGCAAGTACCCAAAAACTAAGTCTATTCCATGTTACCATTGCTAGTAATTGCAGTGGCTATTTTCTAAGTCAACTCAATTAATAGCAGGTAATGGACTTCTCCTCCAAGAACTTATCCAATCCTTTTTTAAACACAGCTATACTAACTGCACTAACCACATCCTCTGGCAACAAATTCCAGAGTTGAATCCACTTTAAGATTAACTAGCTCCTCTCGAACACACTGTACTAAAAATTATGAACATAAGAACATAAGAAATGCCACATTTGGTCAAGTTCTATTACAAACAGTGGCCAATCCAAGTCACAAGTACCTGGCAAAACCCAAACATTAGATAGATCACAAGATACTATTTTTTATTATTTACCATAATAGCAATTTATGGATTTATCCTCAAGGAACTTATCCAATCCTTTTTTAAACCCAGTTACACTAACTGCTGTAACCACATCCTCTGGCAATGAATTCCAGAGCTTAACTATGCACTAAGTGAAAAAGAATTGTCTTCAATTTGTTTTAAATGAGCTACTTGCTAACTTCATGGAGTGCCCTCTGCGAAAGTATTATCTGAGAAGGTAAATTACATTAACTTGTTCAATTCCTTTCATGATTTTGTAGACTTCTATCATATCCCCCCTCAGTAGTCCCTTCTCCAAACTGAACAGCCATAACTTCTTTAGCCTTTCCTCATAGGGCAGCCATTCCATGTCCCTTATCATTTTGGTTGCCTTTCTCTGCACTTTCTCCTTTTTGAGATACAGTGACCAGAATTGCACATGGTGTGGTCTCACCATGGAGCGATACAGAGGCATTATGACATTCTCTGTTTTATTTTCCATTAATTCCTAAAAATTGTTAACATTCTGTTTGTTATTTTGATCACCACAGCACACTGGGCCAACAATTTCAATGTATTATCCACTATGACGCCTAGATCTCTTTCCTAGGTGGTAACTCCTAAGATAGAACTTAACATTGTGAAATTCTAGCAAGGTTTTTTTTCCCCTATATGCATCACTTTGCACTTGTCCATGCTAAATTTCATCTGCCATTTGGAAGACCAATCTTCCAGTCTCGCAAGGTCATCCTGCAATTCATCACAAACTGATTGAGATTTAACTATTCTTCATAATTTTGTGTCATCTGCAAATTTGATCACCTCATTCATCATTAGGGATGTGAATCGTTGTTTGACAATTTAAAACAATCGTCAGATATATTTTAAATCGTCAAAAATCGTTAGAGCCGCGATACAATAGCAATTCCCCCGATTTATCATCAAAAAATCGTAAATCGAGGGAGGGGGGAGGACGGGAAAACGGCACACCAAAACAACCCTAAAACCCACCCCGACCCTTTAAAACAAATCCCCCAACCTCCCGAACCCCCCCAAAATGTTTTAAATTACCTGGGGTCCAGTGGGGGGCTCCTGGCGCGATCTCCCGCTTTCGGGCCACGGCTGCGTTAATAGAAATGGCGCCGGTGGCCCTTTGCCCTTACCATATGACAGGGCAAAGGTAGCGCCGGCGCCATTTTGGTTCCTGTCACCCGACGTCATGAGTGCAGGAGATCGCTCCCGGACCCCCGCTGGACCCCCAGGGACTTTTGGCCAGCTTGGGGGGCCTCCTGACCCCCACAAGACTTGCCAAACATCCAGCAGGGGTCCGGGAGTGACCTCCTGCACTCGGACCGTATTGCCAATTTTCAAAATGGCGCCAGCGCTACCTTTGCCCTCACTATGTCATACGGGGCGCCGGCACCATTTTGAATATTGGCAATACGGCCCGAGTGCAGGAGGTCGCTCCCGGACCCCCGCTGGACTTTTGTCAAGTCTTGTGGGGGTCAGGAGGCCTCCCCAAGCTGGCCAAAAGTCCCTGGGGTCCAGCGGGGGTCCGGGAGTGATCTCCTGCACTCGTGACGTCGGGTGACAGGAACCAAAATGGCGCCGGTGCTACCTTTGCCCTGTCATATGGTAAGCGCAAAGGGCCACCGGCGCCATTTCTATTAACGCAGCCGTGGCCCGAGAGCGGGAGATCGCGCCAGGACCCCCCCCCCCCCACTAGACCCCAGGTAATTTAAAACATTTTGGGGGGGTTCGGGAGGGTGGGGATTTGTTTTAAAGGGTCGGGGTGGGTTTTAGGGTTGTTTTGGTGTGCCGGTTTTCCCGCCCTCCCCCGATTTACGATTTTTTTAACAAAAAAAACCATGACGATCAGATTTCCCTCCCCCCCAGCCAAAATTGATCGTTAAGACGATCGATCACATGATTCACATCCCTACTCATCATACCCTTTTCCAGATCATGTATAAATATATTAAAAAGCACTGGTCTAAGTACAGATCCCTGAGGCACTCCACTAATTACATATTTCCACTATGAAAACTGACCATTTAATCCTACTCTTTGTTTTCTGTCTTTTAACCAACTTGAAATCCACAAAAGGACATCACCTCCCCTCCCCTTTTTTAGTTTCCTTAGAAGCCTCTCATGCAGAACTTTATCGAATGCCTTCTGAAAATCCAAACACACCACATCTACTGGTTCACCTTTGTCCATATGTTTATTCACCCCTTCAAAAAAATGTAGGAGATTTGTGAGGCAAGACTTCCCTTGGGTAAATCTAGATTGGCTGTGTCTCATCAAACCATGTCTATTTAAAGGTTTACCTTACTTCCAATTGTATTTGCATTTGTCCCATCAAACAATGTTATCTAAAGGTTTACTTACTTCCAATCTTATTTGTATATAGTTTTATATTCACTGCTCCAGGACCTTCCAGAGTGAACATTGAACTTTAATACTTTTTAAGTAATTTTGCTTTTCCGTTATCATTCTTTTCATATTCCTCCCTTCAACTTTGAGTCTTACAATGCTACTTTTGCATTTCCTTCTCTGACTAACATATCTAAAAATGTCTTGCTCCTCCATTTTAGCATATTTGCTATGTTTTATTCTATTTAAATGTTTGCATTACTGACTATTTTTCCAGCATCTCTTAATTTTTCCAGATATTGATGTCTCTATTCCTCTTTCTTCCATCTCTTTTAGTTTATGAACACTATCCTTTCCTTCCTTACCTTTTTAGCTACTTCTTTAGACAACCATAATAACCTCTTTTTCCCTTTACTTTTCTTTACTTTCCTAACAAAAATATTAGTTGTCCTTATATCTCATTTTAGTTATTCCCAATGCCCTTCTACTTATCCTAGATTTCCCCATCTAACAAATGAATCATTGAGATACTGCCCCATTTTAAGAAAGTTTGTTTTCTTGAAGTCTAGAACCCTTGCCTTAGAATGAATCTTAATTTCATGTGTCCTAATAATAGAACCATGCCATCTGGTGGTCACTGGATCCCAGATGATCATCCACTACAACATCAGAAATACTATCTCCATTGGTAAGCACAAGGTCCAGTATCACTTTCTACCATGTGGGTTCCATTGCAGTTGACAGAACATTTCTCCTTGTAGAGAATCCAGTATTTCCCTGCTTCTAGAAAATACTGCAGCTAGGATGTTCCAAGCAACATGTGGTAGATTGAAATCCACTAGCAGCAGCACCTTTCCTTTCACAGCAATCCTGTGAATATCCTTTATTAAATCTCTATCCATGTCTTCTGTCTGTGATAGAGATCTATAAATTATACCAATTTAATTAGATGTTTGATTCCCTCTTTGAGATTAACCTACAGAGTCTCCCACTTACCTCAAAAGCCCAGCAATTCTGTTCCTTTAATATTGCTTTTGATATATAACACCGCATCTCCTCCCTTCCTTCCTGAATAGATTGTAGTCCAATATAACTACATTCCAGTCATGGTTATCTCAGTGACAGCTACAATTTCTAAATAAACTTATTCCATGACTGCCTCTATAAAACTGTTAAATAAATAAAAAATAAATAAAATATCCAGAAGTTTATTCTTCATACTATTAACATTACTGTACACAACTTTCCAAATATTGCTCTTTTTCAGGGGTGATGAGTCAGACGAACTGAATGAAATCACTGTGAACCTGGAAGATGTGGTAGGCCAGATTGATAAACTAAGTGTAGCAAATCACCTGGACCGGATGGTATGCATCCTAGGGTACTGAAGGAACTCAAAAATGAAATTTATGATCCATTAGCTAAAATTTGTAACCTATCATTAAAATCATCCATTGTACCTGAAGACTGGAGGGTGGCCAATGTAACCCTGATATTTAAAAAAGGCTCCAGAGGCGATCCGGGTAACTATAGACCAGTGAGACTGACTTCAGTGCCAGGAAAAATAGTGGAAACTATTCTCAAGATCAAAATCATAGAGCATATAGAAAGACATGGTTTTAATGGAACACAGTCAACATGGATTTACCCAAGGGAAGTCTTGCCTAACAAATTTGCTTCATTTTTTTGAAGGGGTTAATAAACATGTGGATAAAGGTGAACCGGTAGATGTAGTGTATTTGGATTTTCAGAAGGCGTTTGACAAAGTCCCTCATGAGAGTCTTCTATGAAAACTAAAAAGTCATGGGATAGGAGGCGATGTCCTTTCGTGGATTACAAACTGGTTAAAAGGCAGGAAACAGAGAGTAGGATTAAATGGTCAATTTTCTCAGTGGAAAAGGGTAAACAACAGTATAGTGCCTCAGGGATCTGTAATTGGACTGGTGTTTTTCAATATATATAAATGATCTGGAAAGGAATACGACGAGTGAGGTTATCAAATTTGTGGATGATACAAAATTATTCAGAGTAGTTAAATCACAAGCGGACTGTGATTCATTACAGAAGGACCTTGCAAGACTGGAAGATTGGGCATCCAAATGGCAGATGAAATATAATGTGGACAAGTGCAAGGTGTTGCATATAGGGAAAAATAACCCTTGCTGTAGTTACTCAATGTTAGGTTCCATATTAGGAGCTATCACCGAGGAAAAAGATCTAGGCATCATAGTGGATAATACTTTAAAATCGTCAGCTCAGTGTGCTGCAGCAGTCAAAAAAGCGAAAAGAATGTTAGGAATTATTAGGAAAAATTGGTTAATAAAACAGAAAATGTCTTAATGTCTCTATATCGCTCCATGGTGAGACCTCACCTTGAATACTATGTACAATTCTGGTTGCCGCATCTCAAAAAAGATATAGTTGTGATGGAAAAGATACAGAGAAGGGCAACCAAAATGATAAAGGGAATGCAACAGCTCCCCTATGAGGAAAGGCTGAAGAGGTTAGAGCTGTTCAGCTTGGAGAAGAGACGGCTGAGGGGGGATATGATAGAGGTCTTTAAGATCATGAGAGGTCTTGAATGAGTAGATGTGACTCAGTTATTTGCACTTTTGAATAATAGGACTAGGGGGCATTCCATGAAGTTAGCAAGTAGCACATTTAAGACTAATCGTAGAAAATTATTTTTCACTCAACGCACAATAAAGCTCTGGAATTTGTTGCCAGAGGAAGTGGTTAGTGGAGTTAGTGTAGCTGGGTTCAAAAAAGGTTTGGATAAGTTCTTGGAGGTGAAGTCCATTAACTACTATCAAGTTGACTTAGAGAATAGCCACTGCTATTAATTGCATCAGTAGCATGGGATCTTCTTAGTGTTTGGGTAGGCCTGGTTTGGCCTCTGTTGGAAACAGGATGCTGGGCTTGATGGACCCTTAGTCTGACCCAGCATGGCAATTTCTTATGTTCTTACCATTTCTATATAAGTATTTAATATTAGACTTACATTAGTGTTTTGTTCACCCATCTCTGATGATTTTAGTTTAAAGCCATCCTCTATAGATTTTCCATTCTGTAATGAAAGATACTGCACCCCTTCTTCAACAAGTGGATCCCATCTCTGTTCAGCAATCCTTGAAACATCATTCCATGATCCAGGAAGCCAAAATGCTCACATTGACACCATTCATGCAGCCATTTATTTATCGCCAGAATACAAGCTTCCCTGCCTGGGAGTTTATTCTAAACTGAAAGGATTGAGTGCAACTTTCTGCTTTACCCTCTCTCCCAGAGCCATGAAATTAGAAATCACTTTTCATTTGATCAGTGTGGGACCTAGCAGTATCATTCATGCCAACTTGTATGAGCAGCATTGGATAATGCTTGAAGATTTTCAGCAATCTTTCTGTAATGTGTTGGATTTTGGCTCCCAGAAGACAACACACTTCCCAGAGCAGTACAGTAAGTCTGGTTGGCTCACTTTTTGGTACAACGTGTCTGGCCAACAAATGGTTGCCTCTTTGCCTTTCAGAAGCAAGTCAACAACAACCTACCCTCTGTAGTGGTTGCTATGCTTGCAGCTTTGGGGTTTGCATGTCTTAGTTCCACCTTATCAAGGAATGATATTTGCTCCTTCACCTTCAGAGAAATCGGAATTATGGTGTAGGGTCTAGCAGTATAGTAATCTGGGTCCATGTGTCATCTCCAGTTTCACCTTCCACTCTGCTTGAGTTTTCTATCTTAGATTCTTTGATAAGTATTTCATCAATGATGTCATGTTGAAAGAAATGAGAAAGACCTTCCATATTCCCTATCTTTTTCTCAATTGTCCTGGAAGTAAAATTAGCTATGAGCAAACGTAAGAGAGTAGATGCCAAAGAATGTCTTTTTCAAAATCTTTAATGGCTGGAGACGTATTAAAACAATAAAACCACCCGACTCAGGCCAAGTTTCGCCACTCACCAGTGGCTGCCTCAGGGGCTTATGAGAGTATTAACAAATTTTGAATGAATGTAAAAATTGTTCTTGTATGGTATGAATGGTCAATTGTGATCCTGCGGCACAAACATATCTTATCATGAAAAAAGTAGCACATAGACACTTGATGGCTCCATGCACTTAATGGTGCTTCATACGTGTGCGCTGCAGGTTGGCATACTCCGTCTCTGATCGTGAAATTTGACCATTCATACCATACAAGAACAATTTTTACATTCGTTCGAAATTTAATACTCTCTAGGGATGTGAATCGTGTCCTCGATCGTCTTAACGATCGATTTCGGCTGGGAGGGGGAGGGAATCGTATTGTTGCCGTTTGGGGGGGTAAAATATCGTGAAAAATCGTTAAAAATCGTTAAAAATCGAAAAATCGAAAAATCGAAAAACCGGCACATTAAAACCCCCTAAAACCCACCCCCGACCCTTTAAATTAAATCCCCCACCCTCCCGAACCCCCCCCCCCCAAATAACTTAAATAACCTGCGGGTCCAGCGGCGGTCCGGAACGGCAGCGGTCCGGAACGGACTCCTGCTCTGAATCTTGTCGTCTTCAGCCGGCGCCATTTTCCAAAATGGCGCCGAAAAATGGCGGCGGCCATAGACGAAAAAGATTGGACGGCAGGAGGTCCTTCCGGACCCCCGCTGGACTTTTGGCAAGTCTCGTGGGGGTCAGGAGGCCCCCCACAAGCTGGCCAAAAGTTCCTGGAGGTCCAGCGGGGGTCAGGGAGCGATTTCCCGCCGCAAATCGTTTTCGTACGGAAAATGGCGCCGGCAGGAGATCGACTGCAGGAGGTCGTTCAGCGAGGCGCCGGAACCCTCGCTGAATGACCTCCTGCAGTCGATCTCCTGCCGGCGCCATTTTCCGTACGAAAACGATTCGCGGCGGGAAATCGCTCCCTGACCCCCGCTGGACCTCCAGGAACTTTTGGCCAGCTTGTGGGGGGCCTCCTGACCCCCACGAGACTTGCCAAAAGTCCAGCGGGGGTCCGGAAGGACCTCCTGCCGTCCAATCTTTTTCGTCTATGGCCGCCGCCATTTTCGGCGCCATTTTGGAAAATGGCGCCGGCTGAAGACGACAAGATTCAGAGCAGGAGCCCGTTCCGGACCGCTGCCGTTCCGGACCGCCGCTGGACCCGCAGGTTATTTAAGTTATTTGGGGGGGGGGTTCGGGAGGGTGGGGGATTTAATTTAAAGGGTCGGGGGTGGGTTTTAGGGGGTTTTTAGTGTGCCGGCTCACGATTCTAACGATTTATAACGATAAATCGTTAGAATCTGTATTGTATTGTGTTCCATAACGGTTTAAGACGATATTAAAATTATCGGACGATAATTTTAATCGTCCTAAAACGATTCACATCCCTAATACTCTCATAAACCCCTGAGGCAGCCACTGTTGAGTGGCGAAACTTAGCCTGAGTCGGGCGGTTTTTATTGTTTTAATACGTCTCCAGCCATTAAAGATTTTGAAAAAGCCATTCTTTGGCCTCTACTCTCTTACGTTTGCTCACAGTAAAATTAGCTACTCTGTGAAATCTAACTTACACCTATACATTCAGAGTCCCTGCTTGCAATCCTGTTTGAATGCTCACTTGATGCTTGAAAGTATTAAATATCTTATTCTTTAAGACTAAAAAATAAATTTATAAACATATGAAATATAAAGGTTTGGGTTGTTTTCCTCATATACTTCTGTTTGTGTAAGCTGAAACAAGCTTGTGCAAAGAGAAAGAAAAAGAAATGAACTGCATATACCTCTTTAAATGAAAAATATTTATGCTGTTTGTATTGTATTGCGAAAACATTACTATCTCTAAATACAGTTTTTCTATATCAATTTAAGCAACTTTTAATTAAAATAGGGAGAGAATGGACTGCATGAAGAGCAAACTTACATGGTCTTGAAAGTTTATGCAGTGCATTTATCTTTGTATGTTTTTTTTTTTTTGTTGAAATATTTTTATTGAAGAATTATAAACAGTGCTTACAAACATAGAATCTCATAACAGCAGAGGTTATCAAATACAGCACGTCTCATAAGAACAAAAACTAAGAAAGAAAATAA